>NC_142491.1:37318057-37477454 GCF_965113065.1 Corylus avellana
ACACATGAAGTATACCCAAAAAAAAAAAAAAAAAAAGCTAATTAGAAAGAGCCAAAAACACCCCCAAATACAAATAGCCGTGCAACAGTGTTAATGGTAAGAATAGTGAGACTTCAAAAATCCCACTTGACTTCATTAGTCACTGAAATCTGGAGTTTGCAATAGCACGAAGGTACATTTGATGGAGTCAATTCTTGACTTGCAAGGTCAGATGCTATCTTAAATCATACTGAACCAATACAAATTGTGATATAGAACTAGAGAAACAAACTTCAATCTAAACCCCTCCTTGCTTTTAACTAACTAATCTCTCTCAACATTGGATTGTCATGCCCCAAATTCCCCAAGGGGAAACTGGGGTGCGAACTATGATGATCATTGCTTAGCATAGTTCACCTTACAAAGTGAAGTGGAATACCATCTTCAGCCTTCTAGGGTTGCCGTGGGTTATGCCTCGTCTAGTGGTAAATCTTTTTGCTTTCTGGAAAGGGTTCTTTGGAAGAAGTCCGAACAGTATTATATGGAAGATGCTCCTGTCTTGCCTTATGTGGTGTCTTTCGAGGGAGAGAAATGACTAGAGCTCTGAAGACCGTGAACAGATGGTGGAGGAACTCGAGGACTTTTTCTTTAGACTCTCTATCGCTGGACAGCTGCCATGGACTTAAATATTTCTAGCTTTCATGTTTTCTTTATCTTTTTTCTTCTAATAGCTATGGGTTTCTCTTGTACACTTTTTGTGTACTTGAGCTGCGCCTTTTGCACTTTATAATAAATAGCGTTTACTTATCAAAAAAAAAATGATGTTTGAGTTTCCCATGCATGCTGCCAACACTATGGAAAACTATTTGGATTTAATTTTCTCTGAAATGACATAGATATGGTTTATACATCATGAGCACATGATTGCCTGATTATTTGACATTATCATAACAAATTGTATGTCTTGTTGAGTGTTGCATTCCACCAACAGTATAATTGAGTTTATCATGTACTGCTTTACCATGCATATGCCAGCATATATAAATGCATGCATAATTTTACTTGTGTTATGAGCACTATTTCTTTAAGTACTTAACGTATGAAAAAGTATCTTACATTGCAATTACATGGTGGATTTGGGCAGCTACTCATGATGTGGGCTTTCCCGCAAACCCATTTATGCTTGGCGGAAAGGCTGGGCCCTTAAACTTAAGCCCAGGGCTAATTTCTTGTTTAAACCCATTTCTAAGTCGGGCTTGGGTTTTGGCCATGGTGGGCTTGGATGTGGGTCATGGTTCTCCAGATCCGGTCACCCAGCCCAGTTCTGGTTTGCTGATAAATGCGCGGGAGGAGGGTACGGTGAGCATCTTCTTGCCTTCACAGTCTGCCCAGAACATCTCGCCGAGAGATGGTCCTGTTTCCGGCAAACGTTGGGAGTACTGGTCCGGCATACTCTAGTTACACTAGTGGCTGCACTTCAAGGGTCCAAACTACTGTTCAGTTGACGACAGAGTCTAGGGTGCCACTGTTTTCGACGGAACCCAAGTCGTTGTAGAGATACTCCTAGAAGTCGGAGGGCGATAGAGAAATGCATTTTGGATGAGAACTTGATTGCCGAAATTGTGGCGGCGATCAACATCCCGACGGTTTCTTTGTTAGGATTTCTCTCTCCGTTGTTGGTTGTGGTCAGTGCCCAATCCGCGTCAGCGTCTGTAAGGGGTGCAGTCAGGAAGTCCTCTCCAATAAGTTTTCTCCGGCGAGGTTTCCTTATCACGAGTGCTTCTAGTGTGGTCAAGAGTCCTTCGATTGCCTGGCCTTCACCTGGTGGCGTTGGGACTGGTCCATCGTCTTCGTCTGGTGTGGGTGAGTTTGCTCCCTCAAATCAATGGGTTGGTCTTGTGGGTGAGAAGATGCTGGGCTTTTGTGCCCCACCTGGCAATTTGTCTGTGGGGGGGGCCCTTCTACGGTAATCGAGTGTTACCCTCAGTTTCTGCTGGGTATGTCTTGGGGAGGGGGGGGTGGGGGCCGGGGTTACCACGAGATTGTGCAAGAAGCAAGGTCGCGTTATCCCACTAAGGGGATCTCTTCCAAGGGTGATGAGAAGTGTTTTCTGAGTTCTTCACTTTAATTGATGAGGGGCAGCATCAAGAGCTTTCAGTCTCAGCTTCTAAACTAAAAGGGAGAAGGGAGCTTAAGAATTTAGGGTGCTCAATCAACTTTGATGCTAGGGGAGTTGGATCTAGCCGGGGCAAAGGCAAGAGGGCTCTTGCTGTGTTGTAATGTAGCCTAGGGCTTTTTGCAGGTTTTTAATGTAGCCCAGCCAAAGCCACCCACAAAAACCGCCCAGACAACCCTACACCCACAATAGAACCCTAGAATCCAACATAACCCGAGAACCCAACACCAACAAGGACACAGCAACTACCAAACTAACCCACAACCCCACAAGGATCAAACAAAAAACCCTCCCACATATTCTCAAACTTTTTTTGGTAATATCAAGAAAGCTTTATAAAAAGCGTAGGCGCCCCAAGCATACATGAAGTATACAAAAATGACAGAAAAAGAACAAACAAAAAAACAAGAAAGAACAAGGAGAAGAACCTGCGGAACCCAACACCAACAAGGACACAACAACTACCTAACTAACCCACAACATATTCTCAAACTTAAAATGGTCTTTTGCCCCCCTTGAATACCACCACAATCAGGGAGAATAGGAAAATGGTCAAAGCACAATCTAAGAACCCCCTTTTGAAACAAACCAAGATACTTAGCTTCACAATTCGGAGAAACAATGAACGTATCAATTCTTGACCAAGAGGAATTGTTGGACCACGTAAATGACCCCCCTGCAAGGGGAAGATCCAAGAGACCCTGCTCTTAAATAAAGTTGGAAAACTCCATCGCAGGGCAAAAACAAGCTTCCCCCAATCTTTCGCGAGGAAAACGGGTGACATTGAAATGCACCAAGGCAAATCCCACCAACTAATAAGGCCAACCAACTCCTCCCAGAGACACCTTCTGACACTATGAATATTAGGACCATAAACCCCCGCAAAAGCCCAAGTAAAGTTATCCTCAACATTTCTAAAAGAGCAAGCAACCACAACCTCCCCCACACACACCTCAATCTTCTCCACAACCCTCCTATGCCACATCAGCAAGATTCCACCGGAAGCCCCTCTAGAAAGCTAAATAACACCAATCAACATGTTGACAACCCAACAAGCTTCTCACTAAACTGCTAGAAATACGCTCCAGTTTAGTTTTCTGCAAGCAAATAATGTATGCCTTCCTCTGCCTTAAAATACTTCTGACTCTCAACCTCTTGCCACCCTCATTTAACCCTCTTACGTTCCACGAAAGCAATTTAGGCTTCAAAATCAACCTCTTTGAGCCCTCCCCTTTTTCCTCCCACATGAAGCATTGCCACTGTGTGCATCATAATTGATGGAAGAGAACAGACTATTAAGTTCTCTCATACCTCTTTTTCCTGCATTCGAGCAAGAACACTCTCCCTGTACAGCATTGCTTGCTACAATATCCGCAAACGAGGCCAATAACTTACCCTCAAAACCATCACACGGAAGCCCCACAAAGTGACTAAACTCCTCTCCTAAATGCAAAGCCCAGCCTGAAGGCTGCATCCCTCTACCTTATACCCAGTCCTTTTTTCAGATATATGTTGTACCCTTATACCCTCTTAATTTATTCCGCTCCCTCTACCAAGTTCCTTACCCTTACATCTTCTCTTTTAGATACCTTGCCCTCATCTCCAACTCTTCCCTTGCTATTATTAACCTTGTTGGCCTTTGTTTCAGTTGGATATTAAAAATACCTTCTTGCATGGTGACTTACTAGACGAAGTCTTTGTTGCTCAAGGAGTATCGGGATTGTGCATATTAAAGAAGGCCTTGTATGGCCTCAAACAATCTTTGAAAGTGTGGTTTGTAAAGTTCTTTGAAGTGGTATTAGAGTTTGGCCTCCACAATCGCTATACGGACCATTCAATGTTTCACTTACATATTGGTCCCCAAGTTAGATTCTTCTTCTAATGTACATGGATGATATTGTAATTACTGTGAATGAATTGAAGGGTATTGCTAAGTTGAAATAGTTTCTATAGCAATGGTTCCACACCAAAGATTAAGGCAAACTCAGATACTTTCTTGGCATTAGAATTGCTAAATCTAAGAAGGGCATTAAGTTATTTTCTTGGTATTAAAGTTGCTATATATAAGAAGGGTATTGGCTTATCTTGGAGAAAGTATGTACATGATCAATTAAAAGAAATTGCTTCCTAAGGTGCTCAACCCATTCATGTTCATATGGATTCAAATCATAAATTCTTGAAGGGTGATGAAGAGTTATTTGGAGATCTTAGTAGATACCTCAGATAGTCGGGAAGCTAAATTATTTAACCACCAGTTCATCAAATATCTCACGTCCAGTTAGCGTAGTAAGCCAATTCCTATAAGTTCCTAGAATCTCACATTGAGATGCTATCACTCGTATTATTCACTATCTCAAAGGGGCACTTTAGAGTGAAAGGTTTTACCAATGTTAATTAGGCAAACTCTCTCTTACCAGATATAATAGATTGAAGATCTATTATAGATAGAAAATCTATTACCAGATATAATACCTTTTTTGGAGGTAATTTGTTTGCATGGTAGGACGAAATGGGGTAGAATAAAGTACAAGGAAATGACTTAGACGTCTAGTGAGTTAACATGGTTGCAACATTTTATTTAAGAGATTAGTTTTCCCACTCCAACTCCTTTTCAGTTATTTTGTGATATCAAGCGGCCCTTCAGATAGTTTCTAATCTTGGTTTCAATGGAATGACTAAACATATTGAGATTTTTTTTTTTTTTGATAAGTAATAAGAATGTTTTATTAAAAGCGTGAGGCGTCCCTAAGTACACTGGAGGTATACAAGAGAGAGCACCTAACTAGAAAAAGAAAAACGGACAAGGAAGTTTGCGAAAGAAATCAGGAAAGGGGCAAGATATGCCGCTGTCCACATGTACAAAAAATTTAAAAAAAAAAAAAAAATCGAGGCTAAAATATCCTCCACTGAGTTCTCCAAGTCCTCGAAGCATCTAGTGTTTCTCTCTCTCCATATGGTCCAAAATAGACATAAAGGCACCATTTTCCACACTACGACACTCCTTGTCCTTCCTAAGGACCAACTTGCACAAAGATCAAGAACCCTTCTAGGCATGACCCAAGCCAGCCCGAAACAGCTAAAGATCACACTCCACTAGGCTGAAGCAATGTCACAGTGGATAAGAAGATGGTCAACAGATTCTCCATCCCTCTTACACATGCAACATCTATTAATGACGATGATGTGCCTTTTCCTTAGATTATCCAAAGTGAGAATTTTCCCTAAAGCTGTCGACCATGTAAAGAAGGCCACCCTTTAAGGGGCCTTTGTTCGCCAGACGCATTTGGAAACCTCTACCTTCGACATTGGCTAAAGTGCGAAAGAAAGTCTTGACCGTGAAGGTACCTTGTTTGAAGGGAATCCACCACAACTTATCTTCACATCCTCTTCTGACTGTAACTGAATGCAAAAGGCTAAAGAACAAAGCAAAGTCATCCACCTCTCAATCATGCGCCTCTCTAAAAAATCTAACACTCCACTGGCTAGCTCCTTCAAGGACTTCCAAATTAGCCGCCACCGAAGCTTCCTTCTCGCAAGCAATGCTGAAGAGAACAGGAAAGGCTGCCTTAAGGGTCGTGTCCCCACACCACTAGTCAAGCCAGAATCTAGTCCGGGTTCCATCCCCAATTACAAGCCTAGTGGAGCATGAGAAAGAATCCCACCCAAGCCGAATATGTTTCCACAACCCCACCCCGAACGAGCCTGCATGTTCTCTGGTACTCCATCCCCCCAATGGCTTCCATATTTAGAATCCACCACCACCCTCCACAAAGCCTCTCTTTGTACCATAACCCAATAGTGCTCGGTTGAAGTCCCTCAGCTTCCTTATACCCAATCCACCTACCGAGATCGGGGAGCAAACCTTTGACCAACTCACCAAATGGTATTTGAAATCATCTCCTAGACCTCCCCACAAGAATTCACGTAGAAGCTTCTCAATGCGGTTAGCTACCTTCGCCGGGAGCAGGAATAAGGACATGTAATAGGTAGGAATGTTAGCAAGAGTACTTTTAATGAGGGTGATCTTGCCACCCATGGACAAATACATATGTTTCCAGCCAGCCAGACGTTGCTCGATCTTCTCAATAATGCCATCCCAAATGTGAGAAACTTTGTGGGGAGCCACTAACGGAAGCCCCAGATATTCAGCCAGAAGAGAAGACACCCGACACCCTAAACATATTGAGATTGATTGTCATTTCATTCGAAATAAGATACTAAGTAGATATTTCTACACCATTTGTGAAGTCTAAAGATCAACTTGTAACATGTTTATAAAATCTTTGAATTGTAGTAGATTGAAGGTTATTTGTTCCAAAATAGACTTATATGATATACATGCTCCAGCTTGTAGAGGGGTGTTAGAGGTCACTTTTGCAATAAGCTTAGTTTTTCTTTTTTACAAGTAATGTAAAACTTTATTGAAAAATCGTAAGGCGCCCCTAGGTACACAGGCCATAAACTCAAGGCCTCTCACAAGCCCAAAACCCAAAAAACAGCAAGAGCACCCACAACCCAACCAACCCAAAATGCCTGCCAACCCAACACCCACAAGGCATCAAAGCCCAAAACCCTCAAACGCTAACAAGCATGAGCCTTGCCCTTTCCACGCCTAGATGATTCTCCCTTCGCATCATAGTTAAGCTTAGTAAGTGGGGATATATAAGTCTTCTTTGTGTGTGTGTGTGTGTGTAAGAAGTAGAATTATGTATGAAAATCCTCTTCTTAATCACTTCCTCCACATCTCTCTCTCTCTCTTTCTAAACCCTAGTCATAACAATGTCCAACGACATTAACCCAAAACTTAGAAACGAACTTCCTTGAGATAATATGATAATTGTCTAGAAGAGTTACAAAATGTGGCTCTATTAAACACATAAACGATACATTTAATTTACAAGTGATATGTTCAAACAGTAATCTAGGAAATTATCCAAAAGATAAATCAGTCTATGCTTGTTAGTGATCAACCATGTACATAAGATCATGAACATCCATATCTGCACAATGTTAATGATGGATAGCAAAAATTATTAGATGTGAATGTCTTATTACCGTGCTGACATAGGATTCCAAACTTTAGGAGACACCAATGAAACTCTCCACCATGACCTCTTGTTCTTCTCTTTAGAAGTACTTTCCTGTTCACTGCGCTCTTCTTGCATGTCCTCTTCGGCTATCATGGGAAGGAAAGAGCTTGTACCAAGAAGAGAAGAAACAGAATAGGAGAACCCTTTGACTTGCTCAATCATAGCCCCTGCTCCTTTCAACTCTCCAAATCTTAAAACGGTACCATCCACAGGACTAACCTATGATCAAACATAACACAATCATACAGGTTAAGGTACAGTTAGCAACAATTTAGAGTTAAACAAATTGGACATAAAGATGTCCAAGAAGCCGGTTACCAGTTACCAGACATCGTGGATCACGGTCAATAGGCCTCGAACCTTCTTTCAAGGTGCGGACAAAGAAGTGCCGCAAAGAAGCATATTCATCCAGAGGCAGAGCTGCTTCTTCTAAATCTGTAAAGAAAATATCATAATTCTTATGTCATCTTTAGCAATTAGTGCATAAATTTTACTAACCCTATCAAAATAAGAAGGGGCTACATTAAACTTTATTACCTTCAAGTTACACTAATATTTCAATGACTCTCTGAAGTTTCAATTAAAGCAGTTAAGTTCTTAAAAGTTCCCTGATGTTCCAGAAATTTAGTCCCTAACACCCTCTAGCCAAATTGGATACGATTTCATCACTTATTTTTATTTGAGATAATTCACTAATTTCCCACACAAAATGAACCAGTCACATTATCATTTCAGTAGACTTTCTCCAATATTTATCCCTTATGCAATACAGAGACTTGACGAGTTGAGAGGAAGAAAAGAAGAGGGAGGCAATGGTAGAATTTTTTTCCACCAGAGAGACCAACTACATTTATCCTAGTCTTTCAACATTGAAACTAAAGTTAGACAAAAAAAATTCTTTAAATGTTGAATTGCAAATTTGAGATCTCCATTCTTCTGAGTACAAAAACTAAGGTATTTATTTTAATTCTTTACTTCTAAGAGAGAGATGAACAATTGGTGATGAAGAATTTTGTTTTGAAAGAATGAGGAATTTAAATAAATCTGCATTACAGCCTTAGTTTGTGATCCACATCAAACACTGTTAGAACTTCAATTTTCCATCATGTGGTGATAAAGAGGGCATTTTCCCTAGAAGACACTAACAAATAGCAAAAGAAAGGAAATCTATCTGCTTCATTAAAAATTGTTAGCGTTAGGATTAGATTAAAACACAAAAGGAATTTGGAGAAGCAAATTGCTCAAATCTAAACTTCAAGGACTTGATTGAAATTCTAGTTGAAACTTGGAGGTACTAAAGCAATATCAACCCCCAACTACAGTATCAAGAATGCAATAATTCATTGCCGTAACAAGGAAAATATATTTAAAAAAAGTCATACTTGAATGGAACGCCCTAGCCCATGCCCTGTATGCGTAAGGGCGCAGCCAAACAGGAAGTTCCTGCGAACATTTTCTTCCACTCGGTAAATTCACATCAAAATAAGATAGTATCATAAAAGGATCACACAAGTATGTGAGAAATGTGAGTTAAAACTTAGCAAGCAAGAAGACACAATTCTCTTAAACATATCAAGTATGTGTCACAAATGAAAAGGCAACAGTCATAACATCATCAGAAGTGGCTAGACAAAAACTTGGACTCAACTGTAAACAGTCTATTGTCAACCATATATATCAGGAAGAAGCATTGGATACTAGATAGATGTCACAGGTGGAGGGCTGAAAACATTATTAATTAGGTATTAAATGAAATTACTCTGATTTTGTTATATTATAGTTTTAATTCCGCTGCTAGGACTCCACAGAATTTACCAAAACCAAACTTCAAAGAATGAACCCACCAAGTAACTCATACATAAGCATTCCCGAAATCAAATACAACCAATACTCCAATTAAATATCTTCAAGAAAACAGGAGATGCATGAAACCACATTTACCTTTCCAGCAAGCAAACAGTGCAACAACTGTGCTTGGCATCACCAATCTAACCCCGAAAAGAAAAAAGACAAGTGACCAAAGCTCTCTTGCCACTGAACAGTAAAATAAAAGCTAAATTTATAAATGAGTTGCACATGTAGATAAGGCCCCAATTATAACAATTGAATTTCATACTATAGAAAAAAGTTCTATTCCTTTTTTTTTCTTAATAAGTGAAGGGATGAAAAAAAAAATCTCTCTTTTGAAGCTACATAATTCCTTCTCAGAGCAATCATAGTCTAATTTTTGAAACCTATTCATGAAACATCAAACACTATGGACAATCATTAGTTTGAAACAGTTTCTTTGACAGCATGCTTGATAGGTGAAAAGGAATAGCCAAGATGGAACAGAAAGTTAAGAATTCAGGGAATAACTTGGAATAATATGGGAACGTCAATTGATTTTATTTATTATTTAGCATGACTAAGTCTGTCAGCTTATAAAATAGGAAGATTACTCACCCGGCCTGTCAAGAAACCCCAAAATCTAGAGATAGAGCGCAGGGGTAGCAATGTCAGAAATGTTGCCTAAGGATGAAAGGGTGAAAAAAAAATTGATGTCCAAGTTAAACAATCTTAATACAACATCTGTGTAGCTGAAACATATTAGCCATAAAATAACTGAAAGCATCACAAAACGAAAATACTTGGGTGGGGTTAATAGAGATATTACTTTTACATCAGGTTGGAACTCGAATTCAATTCCTTTTTCTCGCGCCTCTTCAATCTATCATCAAGGGGAAAATGAGATCAAACAAATGAATAACCACCTAAACAAATGATAGTAGGACAAATCTAATACAAAACACACAAATGCATTAGTTTCATGCAGTTATATAGTACTTGGCATGTGCTTGGTGCATCTATGTCTTACTTATCAAAGATAATATTTGTCCACCTTCAGAATTAAATTCTCTGCATGCACACATGTATCCATATCCATGTCTAGTGCCCATGTCAATGTAACATAGCATTTAATACTAAGTAGTCTATTGGCTTCCACTATAGAGCAAAAATAGTATATTTCAATACAAATCAAAATTAATAACCCATTCTAAAACTTTTAGAAGTACACCACACCCAACAGTGACCCACACCCAACAGTGACCCACAACCAACAGTGATCCACAAGGGGTGGCACTACCTAGTCTATAATTCTAGAGCTTTCCCTAAATGATATATTCCATTTATAGAACAGAATCAGTCAGGAGTGATGCTTGCTCAAACAGTTGTAATCATTTTTAAGCATACACAATTCTATCGGTCTTGTCCATGATGAGCACATAAATGCAGCTACTGGCATTCATTAAACCCAAAAATGCAATTCAACCTTCCTAGATACACTAAGCATTATGAGTTTGGAATGCGCATGTAACCAATGTATAACCTTCTTTCCATCATAAAGCCGACGGGCATGGAGAAAACCAAGCATTAGTAAGGTAGCAACAGTTGCACCAGGCACCAGAAAAGAATCACCTGCATACACCCCCAGTTATAAGTTTCACATGCTTCTACAAACTAAGCAGCGAATATCACGTTCACTAAATTAAAGTACACAGCTCCCTTTTCCATTTTATCTTTTACTTCCATATTGGTCGTGCAAATTTTTACCTGAATTAAACTTTGTTTTCTAGCATTTTCCTCATTTAATGAACTTTTTCCACCCAAATCTTATAAATAGTAGCTAACATGAATAATTTCCTTTAGGCTTCTCTTGTCATTTTGACATATATAATACATTTTACTGCATCTGGTAGCAAAATTTACCATTATTTTCTTAATAAAAATGAAAAGAAAGTAGCTTTCGAGTACCACGCACTACCATAGAAAATTAACAGCAGAGAATGTAAAACTACAAAATTCCTATTTCAGCTTGTCTTCTTCAATTTTCTCAGCAACCAAACAAGCAAACAAAACAGGTACATTAAGTTTCTGTAGTTCCAAATAAACAACATGCTCGAGAAGTGACTGACTTTGAGAACGGCCACTTCCGCCATTGATAGAAGCTCGCGCTTTAGTGGTTCTTTGGAACTTTTGCAAGAACGAGTTGAAGCAGCGGTGCTGGCTATGGAGGTAACCGCGGCGAGTATGGTAAAGGAATAATGGGAGCCTGTGCGAAGCCCTGAATTTCATATTTGTAAAATTATAGTATCCTGCTTCGGGGGTGGCGGTCTGGTCAGGGTTTTGTGACCTACCGTATGCCTGCTTATATTCTCTTTCGTTCTGGGGAATGCATAGAAAACTTGCTTCACAAAATTATTCAACATCCACTATGCTCTCTATATAATTTTTATACAACTAATTCAAAATAAAAAATAAAAAATCTATACAAGTGGAATATTAAAGAAAAAAAGAGAAACAAAATAAAAATAGTGAATGTGGAAAATCTAGGGCTCGGCTCGTTTACTGTAGGGCCGTCGTACTTGATGGAGCAGGGGAGCTGGTGGACCTTACCACCAAGATTCACCAAATCGGCGAGAGACCGCGAGGCGAGGACGGCAGCGAAACCGAGAGACGGCTAGGCGAGAGCGGCAGCGAGAGAGACGAGAGAAGAGACGCCGGGAGACGAGAGACTGGGAGAGAGATGCAGAGAAGAGACGGCGGGAGACGAGAGACTGGGAGAGAGATGCAGAGTGACAGCGTGAGCGTGAGACCGAGAGTCCTAGTCCGTGAGGGATCCGGATTCCCTCCAATTGAGGGGATAATTGGAGGTTCTCCAATTGTCCATCTGGACCATTCATTTTGATCCAATGCACTACAGAATGCCATGTGTCCGACTATCAATTAAATATAAAATATTATTTCATTTTAAAAAAAATAATAAAAATTTTAAATTTTTTATAAAATAATATGAAGTAATCGGCCACCCCATCTAAGCCAGAGGTTGGTTTGGCCCTAAATTGTGGCCATGGGGTGGCTGACGCACCTCCAACCGGTCTTTGGGGGTGGCATAAGGCCCTAGGGGTTATTCAGTCACCCCTAACTGGCCCTTGGGAGCCACCCCCATGGCTTAAATGGGGTGGCCATATTTATTTTATAAAAATTTTTAATTTTTTATTATTTTTATTTTTATTTTCTTTTTAAAAATGAAAAAATATTTTATTATTTAATTTATAGTGGGATACGTGACATTTTGTAGTACGTTGGATCAAAATAAATAGTCCATATGGACAATTGAAGGACAATTAGAGAATTTCCAATTATCTCCTCAATTTGAGGCGATTCAGACCCAACCATGAGAGGCTGAGTGATTTTCGTTTAGGTCTAGTGTTAGAAAGAAGAGACGAATATATATTTTTTTTGACATGTTCGCACAAGAAGGGGAATGTGGATTCGAACTAGTGACCTCCACTTCATTAAGTGTGGTCCAAGCCGATTAAACTACCTCTTGAGGACAAGAGACGAATATATTAGAAGTGCAAAACGTCGTACTTTTGCCTTCAATTAATTTTTTAAAAAAAGAAAATGGTTTAAGAGTAAAACCACGTCGTATGGTTCAGTTTTAAAAAATTGTTCAAAAAATTGTTAATAAAATTGTTCAAAAAATGGTTAAATTTCTTTTTTCAAAAAATGGTCAAAACATTGTTCACAAAATATATTAATACTTCAATTGTGGTTATAAGTAACACATTGTTGAATCCAATGTTAATTACTTAATTTGATATTATATAATCATATGATCTCATTAAATCATATCATATGATTAATGGTTTAAATTATTATCATATTAACTTATTATCTTTTCTTTTTTATTTTTAATTGAATGGTAATGCTCAAACTCCTAAGTCCTAAATTCCTAATGATCTAATGGTCATAAACTCATACACTCATACATAAATTATATGATCATATTATCTCACAAATCACATTTCATATTAATATAATAATATTATCTTAGATCTAAGATCACGTGATATATGTTTTCTAAGTATAAAGTATCTAATAATGCTTTGATTAAATGGCTGATGGCACAATATATTATACAGTTATACCATATGATTATATCATATGGTATAATGATTAATAATTATATCAAATATTTATTATTATTTACTATATATATTTTAAATTGCTTATATGTGTTTATATAAAATATATATATACACAAAATGACACATATAAATAACAAAATAAAAATAAGTTATATAATATATTAGTATATTTGTTATTATTGAGTAATATTGACTATATATTAATTAATATGAGCCCTATAATCTCAACATCTTTTAATTAAGAGTAACCCTAGCAGAGCTTAAGGAAGTGCTGCACAGCTGAGGGGGAGGGGTTTCTCCCCCTCCCCCCCTCCTCTCTTTCCTCCTCTCTTTCCTTGATCTGTTCCCCCCTCCCTTCCCCATTTTCCTTCCCCCCCCTCTCTTCCCCGATCTGTGTTTATTTTCTTTTTCGTGTTTGTTTTTGGATTTCGCTTTCTTTTCCCTGTTGTTGTTCTTTGTTTGCTTGTTTATTTTTTCTTGCTAGGTGTTTATTTGGGCACACTTTGTGGGTGCCGCTTATGGGGGATTCACTCAAACTTCCCCCCAATTTATTTGAGTGTGTCGCCGATCTTCTCCGCGCTAGCTTTGCCGTTTACTGTCTTCTGCTGGGTCTTTTCACGCGTCCCCACGGCGATGTGCTTCAAACGCCATCTACGCATCGGTTTCCGGCAAGCACGCGATCGGCTTTTCTTCCGGCTGCTGTCATCCGCCTAGTGTGCTCTTATTTTTAAATTTTTAGTTGTATTGCTTTGATTTTCCCTGTATTTTTCTTGCTGCTTGTAATAAGGTCATATCCTCTTTCTTGATCTCCTCGCTTGTTATTTTGGTCCAGACCCCTGGGGTTGTGGATGTGAACGATATCCTGGCTTTTGGGTTCAGGAGAATGTGTGTCGGCATGGGGTCCTTTTGATTCTAGGGTCGAGAAATAAGAGCTACCTATGCATTAGTTTGTGTCTGCCTTCCAACTGAAGATTAGTTATAGGTTAGTGGATGTTTGGCGTCTTTAATGTGTAATCTTTTAGTTACGACTTTGATCTTTTAGCTTCGACTAGGATCTTTCAGAACGTTATGTTCTGTGATTGTAAGAGTTTTAATGCTCTTGATTCCTCTATTAATGAGATAAGAATGATTTTCTTTCAAAAAAATATATATATATTGACCATATATTGCTATTTGTTACTTAATAAAAAATATACGAGTCGAACCTTATACGAGTTTGCTCGCGAACTTAACCGAGTCGAGTCAAGCTTGCTTCGTTTAATATCCGAGCTAGAATTTGTATTCACGAAGCGCCTCATTTAATAATCGAGCCTAGCTTATACGAGCCAATCGCAAGCGAGCTCGCAAACACCCCTAGTCCCTGGAGTCAAATTCCGTTAAAAAATATGACGAATTTCGTTAAATATGACGTCAACACCAATAAAAATGGCAACTCGTGTTATTCTATATATATATATATATATATATATATATATATATATATTCAACTAAAAAAAATGAAAGCCACCCCTTTCCTTTTTTCTTTTCTTTTTTAAACAAAAATTAAATTTGTAGTTTTTTATTTTATTGATTTTTTATTTTAATTTTTTAAAGAATAAGGGTATTATTGGAATATAAAAAAAAATGTGACATTTTTGACACACTTTGGTAGTTTGATGGATTACTTTAACACATTTTGAACATCCTGGGACTCTTTAAAAAATAGCTGTTAATTTGAAAGACTTTTTTATATTTTTCCCTTAATGGCTTAATATTTGTGAGAGATAAATAGCTTCTTAATTAATACATTAATTTTCTCTATATTTTTATGTCAATCGAAGGCTTTCCTTACAAGTATTCATTTCTGAGAGAGAAAAAATATATATATAAAATTTTTTTTTTTAAAAAAAAAAAATTGTAACAGATTGAAAGATTGAGCATGTGGCATTGCCTTTCATCAGTTTCATGCCATTCTCATGCCTTGACTTTTTTGGAAGATGAGAAAATAAATGGGAATTATAAAGAAACTAAATGGGTGGTACGTGCTTTTTATCTTATTAATTCATGTGACTCCAAATGAACCAATTTCCTAATTTTCCTTGGTAAAACGTTGAAGAGTGGAAATGGTAATAACAAACTTACAAAAAGGAAAAAGGAAAAAAAGATAGGTTAATTGATCAACGGCCAATTTGTTTTGTTTTTTTTTTTTTTTTTTTTGTAACAAACCGAATTTCATTAAAACATAAGAAAGTTACAGGACAGACACATTAAGCTAAGCAGCTTAGACAGATTAACCCAATCCAACCAGACTATAAAGATGGAAGACATCTACGAATGCAGCCCGAGAAAACTCTTATGAGGAGTCTAAAACCTAATCGGATCGGGGTTAACAGAAAACAAAACAAACAAGTTACAGAGCGTTACAGAACATAAAAGCAAAGGAAAATGTCCAAAAACCAACAACGGCGGGGTGGAGGTGGAGTGGCGAGAAAGAGGCTTCACATGCCGGCGTGTGGGGGACACGCTCTACTCGCAGGCGCGTGTTAAACACGCATCAGCGCTTGGAGGTCGGATGGGCGGATAGCTGGTGGCAGGTGTAGGCAGAGACAACCAGGAACCCTGTGGAGTGGCTCGTGTGCATCCAAGACTTCCTGAAATCAAAAGAATAGATTTTGAAAAAAACATATCCAAAGATTTCAAGAAAAAAACTAAACCCAGACTTGGAGCAGCTGAAGATGGTGATGGTCGAAGGTTTTGTGGTGGAGGATGGACCGTTGCAGTTTTTGGACAAAGATAAGGCCTCCGAGGAGGCAGATAGGGTCTCCAAAGAGACGATTTTAGCCTCTAAGGAGGCTAGAAAGGTTGGGAGAGGAGAGAAAAAAGAAATAAAAAAAAAGGGGGGAGGAGGAGGAAGGGTCCTCCAAGTCTGCCGAGAATGAGTTTGGGGGATGTTTCTGGAGGAGAGAGAAAAGAGCGTATCTGGAGGAGCGTCAACGGCCAATTTGTTAATCTCAAACCAAATAAGCTATTAGAGATATAAGAAATATTTGGTAATTTTTCATATGAACTAAATTTTTTTGAACAATTTTCAGAGTTGCAAACATACTACAGAAAATAATCAAATTTTCCAAAAATAAAATATGTCTTCCACTTAAAACATTTTTTGACACAACATTTTACACCAAAACAAACTGATAAGAGAAAAGGATGGAATAATGTAGAAATTATGAATAATTCTACAAGTCCCTCTTGTATTCATCCAATAATGATGTGGTTCTTAAAATCATCATTTGATCAAAATTCAATAATGATCAATCACGAACCCAATTGTAATTTTAAGAGTCAAAAAAATAAAACAAGAGAGAGATATAATTGCAAAACATCATAACAAGATAATAACAATAATGAAAATATTATTATCTATCTAACTCTAAAGTTGTTTGAATATTTTAAATCAGCATCCATTAATCTTAATTACATCGAATAGATTCATGATAATGTTTAATATTCTCCATTTATTTAATGTAAAATAAAAAAAGAGTAAGATAATAAAAATATTCATCCATCCTTATCATAAACATCAATATTATTGAAACAATAAAAAGATAAACATAAATATTAGCAGAATGAAATGTAGAGACCTTTATACAAAGGGAAATGCTCTCTTTATTTCATATTCAAGAGAACAATTAGTTTCCTCCAATATCTTACCATTTTTCTCATTTATCTGTTTTCAGATTTGTAAACATCAAAGCACCATATTATAGTATAAAACAGTATCTTGAGTCATTTTATACTATTTCAGTCACACTTCGCCGGTGCAATGAAACTCCAATGTTCACTTAATTAGCATGTTAACATACTTTTTGATGACATTTTTTATGACAGTCTCATAATAATTATGACCAACACATCATTCAAATTATATGAAAGAAGGAAGTTAGAAAAGGAAATTAAAGTGAAAATGGTTTTTATAAAATAATCAAAACTATTGTCATATTTACGCCACAACTAGGGCGGACCTATCCTTTGTGTTGGGTAGGTCCGCCCTGGAAAATAATCAAAACTATTCTCATAGGTATTTTAAAAATACCTATGAGAATCTTATGCTTTGCATAAATATGCACACACACCTATATATATATATATATATATATATAGGTTCGGACCCCCCATAGAAAATCTTGATTCCGCCCTGGCCACAATATAATGCTTTTTCAAACTTTTAAAACAAAAAATCCTCCCAAAACATATCAACAACTCAAGCCAAAAAAAATGTTGTTTCCTTCAACCCATTTTATTAATAGACTGGATTTGTCCTATTATAAATGTATTAAAAAAAAACCATGCCTAAATTAGGTAATCAAATAAATTAAAGAAAAATAAGCACTATACCTAAATTTTTGGTATGCGAGGAACGGTTTACTGATTTATACTGCTTTACTTTTCTTTTGTGAAATCGAAGGCTTTTAGAAGACATAGAAGGAATTGGTCATTGCAAAAAACAAAAAAAAAGGAAGTGCAAAATGTCTTTTTGGGAAGTGTAACTATGATACTTTAAGCGTTTTGACTCACCATACCTATGTTTCAAAATGTTCAATCATATACAATCATCTTCTCTTCTGCACAACTTAGCACATTAAAAGGATTTGTGGGTCCAATATTAATGCATGCCCAAGATTTTTTTGGCCCTATTAAATGTTGAAGATTGATTGGGTCCAATATTAATGCATGTCCAAGATTTTTTTGGCCCTATTAAATTTTGAAGATTGATTATCAAAGTATTATAAATAATCTTGAATATTTTCATTTATTTTCCTGCATTTTTAAAATAAATAGAATATACGTGAAAAGATCTACCTACCATACATTATGACTATAATTAATAGCCCTTGGTACATCAAGTGGAATAGCAATCACTTACATAATACATATTCTCACTTTTTCACATCCCTTTTTTTTTTTTTTTTTTTTTTTTTTTAACACCCACAAGTAGTTTAATGAGTGTAGAAAAATGACGAAGATCGTGAGAGCATCATAGGAAATCATGTTGAAAGGATTCGTCCACCATCACCCCAACAAGATTCCAAGCTTAATAAACTAGAACACCCAAGAGAAGGTAGTCGAGTGCATGCTCGAATACATGACTTGAAACATAAGTTTACGGAAATCATTGAGAAGGCCAGCGAAAAACATTGGTTATCCGTCGACAACACCCTCTAGGGATCTAATCTCCCTTTCACGAATAAGACCATGAAATTGGCCCTCCCTTTGAGTTCAAAGTTCCCCAAATTGACCCATATGATGGGTTCAAAGATCCAGTAAACCATATCGAAGTGTACAAGGCTCACATGCATCTTTAGAGAACCTCCTTCTTACTCACACTGAAGGGACTCGTGGAGGAGGTGGGCCATGTCACGAGCTGACTCCGATCTATAGGTTTTACATATGAGAGCTGGCATATGGCAAAATTTTGGCACCAGGGTCAATCATATCCAACTAAAAATCCTATCATGCACTATTATAACGTAGGGAAATGAATGTTTATGTGAGGCAATCACACTATAATAATGTATATCCCCACGTATTCAATTATCTTCCATGGGTGATACTTCACTAGATATATTATTTTGATTATTGTTTTTCAATATATTATCGTACTACTGAATTTGATCAACACTAGTTAGATAATTATTTTAAAGCCTGATTTTGATCTATGATATTAGCGATACTTTCATCGAGTGTTTGGGTATGTAAATATATTTTTAACTTATGATATTATAAGAGATAAGATATATACCATAAAACTTTCTCTATTCTATTTTCTCAACAAATTTATTGACTTTAGTATCAAAGGTTTTCTCGTTGGTTGCTGACCGACGCTACTTCGATAATTTTCTTCTTGTTTTGTAGGTGACCTATTGTGATTGATACCTACAACTAATAACATAAATATATTGATAATATTAACTATTTCGGGTAAGAGAGACCACAATACTCCACTCAAGGCGGGAGAATACCATAACTTTCACAAATATTTTTTCTTTTTTCGTTCATCACAAAATGTCTTTAAATAATTACAAGATGACTCCTAAATTGACAAGACTCCTAATTAATCATAATTCTAATTTGAAATGATCTAATCCTAAATTCAACTATTAAGCCTATCTAGCACTAATCTTTATCTCTATTGTAAGTTCTTGTTGGCTTAATTCGGTAAGCAAAATGGTGACCAAAAGTGCCAAGATTCATCATCCATTCAATTACCGTTCGAACGAGAAGAAGTGCCGTTCGGATGCTCGAAGAATTCTATTTTTCTCGAGAGCCTCGTCTGCAATCTCGTTTGCAATCCCATCCGGACGAGCTCGATAAATAGGAATTCCCGAGAGCCTCGTCTGCACCCCGTCCGGACGAGTTCGATAAACAAGAATTCCCGAGAGCCTCGTCTGCAGTCTCGTCTGAATCCTGTCCGGACGACTTTTACTAAAAAGGTCATATCTTGAGTTTCAAGCCTCTGATTGGAGCAATCTTTGCGGCGTTGGAAAGCTAACTCAAGGATTTACAAAGTCATGTTTCACAAGGTTTAGCTAATTCCAATGTTTACTGGGTCAAAACGGGCGATAAAGAGAAGACTACGAAGCTGGGCGGAATGGCTCGTGTGCAATCTCGTCCGGACGAGATTGCAGACGGCCATGGGTTAAAAACACTTTCTGGCTGTGTTTTGTTGTCCCGTCCGGACGGCACATGTTCCCGTCCGGACGCCGCGTACCTGTAACAGTTTTAAATGAATATAAACTCTTTCCTAGGTCTAGGGATGATGGGGCTATTATAAATACACCTCTATAGAAAGAGAGAGGCACGAATTTCTGCATCTAGAATTCGCTTTTGTGTGCTAAGAGGGTAGAGTATGTTCTCTCTCTTAGAGTGATCGTTTGTGTTTACTTGTTGATTGTTGATGCGAAGTCAACCGGAGTTCCGGTGAAGGGAGATCACGTAGAAGGATTGTGCCAGTTGTCTCTGGAAAGGGCTACTGCGGTAGAAGGCAAGTGGGTCGCTTGTCTTATACAAGATCGTGTCAATTGCAAAGGTTTTGTAAGTGTGAACGTCTTGTAATCCTTTATTCTTTTACTGAGTTAGTTGATTTCCTGGGTTTGGCTGCCCCGGAGAGGTTTTACAATTAGAGAGTTCTCTAATTGGTTTCCTCTTCGTAACCAAAATATCTGTGTTGTTTATTGTTTATTGTTTCATATATTTTTGGTTGTTTATTAATTGTTAGGTCAGATCTATTTTCGCATAAATTGTGTGAAACACCTATACATTCAAAATAGGTGTCGTTTGGAGTCGTTTTATAGTTTTTTCATCTATCATTAATGATTAATTAGAAGTCTAATATAAAGGAGGACCATCATCCCAAATAAGATAATAGCTTCGTCTACTCTAAAACTATCTTTATTATATTTTCTCGACAAATTTATTGGATTTAGAATAGAAGGTTCCCCGTCGGCTGCTGCCCCGCATCACTTCATTCAAACGGTTCAAAAATTTGCTTGCCAAAATTGTTGAGATAATTAATAAGCAAAGACTGATAATTTAAAAAATGATACTTTTGTCAAAAAAACGTTATTTGACTTAAAAACTTTATTTATCAAACATGCTCTTAGTACTCATGATTATCTTTATAAATCATCCACTCTACGTGAATTACTCACCATTTTCTCAATATAAGATCGGGGTGTTATAGCCTTACATATGTCATTACAGAAAAATTGGAAAACATTTCATATACTCCTTATTGATCTTATAGATGTTAATGTAATGACTTCATCTTCTTTTACCTTATGCTTTTAATAATGCCAGGTGAATGCAATATGAGAAACTGTGAACATATTATGCATGATGTCTTCTTCGTGGCATCTACCAACTTATATATACGTTGAAATATATATCTTACGAACCATTGTTTTAGTCTTTGCTTAATATCCAACTAGTGTTCTTTTAGAAATTATTTTTGTGACTGTTTGGTAATTAAAGACCATTTAGAGCATTGTTTAGAATTGAATTTGAGAAATAAAGTTTTTAAATCAAAAAAATGTTTGTGGGCAAAAACTTCACTTTTAAGCTTTTTTTAAAAGTGTGTTTTGACAATTTTTTAACCCTTAAAAATGTTTTTAATTTTTTTTTTTATTAAATAAGCATAATAATTTTATCAAACCTAATCCCAAACGGGAATGAAGATGATTTAACGTTACACACGGTGGATAAAGATAAATCTTTAACCAACGTTTGAGATCATAGCTCTAACTAGACATATTGACCCATTCGTCTAATCATCTTTACGAAAAGCGAAGTGGGCGTGATTCACAACGTTTCTACTTTTCGGATACTTTCTGTCTTTCTCATCCTGCACGACTTCTGGGCATGGATAATAAATATCCCCCGGTCGACCTGTTGACATATTTGTTTATTCAAAGTAAAAAAAAAAAATTTATTTTTACCCATAAACTATCCCTCGCTTTAAAATTTTTTCTTAAATTTTAATAACTCTTAATTTAATCTTTTTTGAACTTTTAATTTGATTTAATTGATCCATCATTCATTAAATTTTAAACGTTAAAATTAATAAAAATTGTTTATAACCCTTAGGTTTTTATAAAATTCTTAATTTACCTTCAAATTAAAAATAAAAATCAAAGGATAATTTTATTTTTTAGGCATTTCTATTAGAAATTAAGGACTAAAACTAACGATAGAGATAAATTAATTAAAATTAATAGTTTAAAACCCGAGGTATTTCTGAGGTCTTGAACAAAGTCTTTAAAAAAAAAAAAAAAATTATGCTGCTTTACTTTTCTTTATGAGGATCGAAGGCTTTTAGAAGATATCGAAGGAATTGGTCATTGCAAAAAAAAAAAAAAAAAAAAAAAAAGTGCAAAATGTCGCTTTTAGAATATATCGAAGGAATTGGTCTTTGCAAAAATACAAAAAACAAAAAAAAAAAGTGCAAAGTGTTTTGATTGATGGAGGTTGACATCTTTATCACCATACCTATGTTTCAAAATGTTCACATCTTCTCTTCTGCACAACTTGGCACATTAAAAGGATTTGTGGGTTCAATATTAATGCATGTCCAAGATTTTTTTGCCCTATTAAACGTTGAAGATTGGTTGTCAAAGTATTATAAATAATCTTGAATATTTTCATTTTTTTCCTGCATTTTTAAAATAAATAGAATATAGACAAAAAGATCTACCATACATTATGAGTACATCACATCAAGTGGGAATAGCAATCACTTACATAATACATATTCTCACTTTTTCACATCCCTTTTTTTTTTTTTTTTTTTTTTTTTTAACACCCACAAGTAGTTTAATGAGTGTAGAAAAATGACGAAGATCGTGAGAGCATCATAGGAAATCATGTTGAAAGGATTCGTCCACCATCACCCCAACAAGATTCCAAGCTTAATAAACTAGAACACCCAAGAGAAGGTAGTCGAGTGCATGCTCGAATACATGACTTGAAACATAAGTTTACGGAAATCATTGAGAAGGCCAGCGAAAAACATTGGTTATCCGTCGACAACACCCTCTAGGGATCTAATCTCCCTTTCACGAATAAGACCATGAAATTGGCCCTCCCTTTGAGTTCAAAGTTCCCCAAATTGACCCATATGATGGGTTCAAAGATCCAGTAAACCATATCGAAGTGTACAAGGCTCACATGCATCTTTAGAGAACCTCCTTCTTACTCACACTGAAGGGACTCGTGGAGGAGGTGGGCCATGTCACGAGCTGACTCCGATCTATAGGTTTTACATATGAGAGCTGGCATATGGCAAAATT
Organism: Corylus avellana; assembly: GCF_965113065.1. Taxonomy (NCBI): domain Eukaryota; kingdom Viridiplantae; phylum Streptophyta; class Magnoliopsida; order Fagales; family Betulaceae; genus Corylus; species Corylus avellana. Next base: position 37,341,102 of record NC_142491.1, read on the forward strand.
TTGGCACCAGGGTCAATCATATCCAACTAAAAATCCTATCATGCACTATTATAACGTAGGGAAATGAATGTTTATGTGAGGCAATCACACTATAATAATGTATATCCCCACGTATTCAATTATCTTCCATGGGTGATACTTCACTAGATATATTATTTTGATTATTGTTTTTCAATATATTATCGTACTACTGAATTTGATCAACACTAGTTAGATAATTATTTTAAAGCCTGATTTTGATCTATGATATTAGCGATACTTTCATCGAGTGTTTGGGTATGTAAATATATTTTTAACTTATGATATTATAAGAGATAAGATATATACCATAAAACTTTCTCTATTCTATTTTCTCAACAAATTTATTGACTTTAGTATCAAAGGTTTTCTCGTTGGTTGCTGACCGACGCTACTTCGATAATTTTCTTCTTGTTTTGTAGGTGACCTATTGTGATTGATACCTACAACTAATAACATAAATATATTGATAATATTAACTATTTCGGGTAAGAGAGACCACAATACTCCACTCAAGGCGGGAGAATACCATAACTTTCACAAATATTTTTTCTTTTTTCGTTCATCACAAAATGTCTTTAAATAATTACAAGATGACTCCTAAATTGACAAGACTCCTAATTAATCATAATTCTAATTTGAAATGATCTAATCCTAAATTCAACTATTAAGCCTATCTAGCACTAATCTTTATCTCTATTGTAAGTTCTTGTTGGCTTAATTCGGTAAGCAAAATGGTGACCAAAAGTGCCAAGATTCATCATCCATTCAATTACCGTTCGAACGAGAAGAAGTGCCGTTCGGATGCTCGAAGAATTCTATTTTTCTCGAGAGCCTCGTCTGCAATCTCGTTTGCAATCCCATCCGGACGAGCTCGATAAATAGGAATTCCCGAGAGCCTCGTCTGCACCCCGTCCGGACGAGTTCGATAAACAAGAATTCCCGAGAGCCTCGTCTGCAGTCTCGTCTGAATCCTGTCCGGACGACTTTTACTAAAAAGGTCATATCTTGAGTTTCAAGCCTCTGATTGGAGCAATCTTTGCGGCGTTGGAAAGCTAACTCAAGGATTTACAAAGTCATGTTTCACAAGGTTTAGCTAATTCCAATGTTTACTGGGTCAAAACGGGCGATAAAGAGAAGACTACGAAGCTGGGCGGAATGGCTCGTGTGCAATCTCGTCCGGACGAGATTGCAGACGGCCATGGGTTAAAAACACTTTCTGGCTGTGTTTTGTTGTCCCGTCCGGACGGCACATGTTCCCGTCCGGACGCCGCGTACCTGTAACAGTTTTAAATGAATATAAACTCTTTCCTAGGTCTAGGGATGATGGGGCTATTATAAATACACCTCTATAGAAAGAGAGAGGCACGAATTTCTGCATCTAGAATTCGCTTTTGTGTGCTAAGAGGGTAGAGTATGTTCTCTCTCTTAGAGTGATCGTTTGTGTTTACTTGTTGATTGTTGATGCGAAGTCAACCGGAGTTCCGGTGAAGGGAGATCACGTAGAAGGATTGTGCCAGTTGTCTCTGGAAAGGGCTACTGCGGTAGAAGGCAAGTGGGTCGCTTGTCTTATACAAGATCGTGTCAATTGCAAAGGTTTTGTAAGTGTGAACGTCTTGTAATCCTTTATTCTTTTACTGAGTTAGTTGATTTCCTGGGTTTGGCTGCCCCGGAGAGGTTTTACAATTAGAGAGTTCTCTAATTGGTTTCCTCTTCGTAACCAAAATATCTGTGTTGTTTATTGTTTATTGTTTCATATATTTTTGGTTGTTTATTAATTGTTAGGTCAGATCTATTTTCGCATAAATTGTGTGAAACACCTATACATTCAAAATAGGTGTCGTTTGGAGTCGTTTTATAGTTTTTTCATCTATCATTAATGATTAATTAGAAGTCTAATATAAAGGAGGACCATCATCCCAAATAAGATAATAGCTTCGTCTACTCTAAAACTATCTTTATTATATTTTCTCGACAAATTTATTGGATTTAGAATAGAAGGTTCCCCGTCGGCTGCTGCCCCGCATCACTTCATTCAAACGGTTCAAAAATTTGCTTGCCAAAATTGTTGAGATAATTAATAAGCAAAGACTGATAATTTAAAAAATGATACTTTTGTCAAAAAAACGTTATTTGACTTAAAAACTTTATTTATCAAACATGCTCTTAGTACTCATGATTATCTTTATAAATCATCCACTCTACGTGAATTACTCACCATTTTCTCAATATAAGATCGGGGTGTTATAGCCTTACATATGTCATTACAGAAAAATTGGAAAACATTTCATATACTCCTTATTGATCTTATAGATGTTAATGTAATGACTTCATCTTCTTTTACCTTATGCTTTTAATAATGCCAGGTGAATGCAATATGAGAAACTGTGAACATATTATGCATGATGTCTTCTTCGTGGCATCTACCAACTTATATATACGTTGAAATATATATCTTACGAACCATTGTTTTAGTCTTTGCTTAATATCCAACTAGTGTTCTTTTAGAAATTATTTTTGTGACTGTTTGGTAATTAAAGACCATTTAGAGCATTGTTTATAATTGCGTTTGATAAATAAAACTTTTAAGTCGAAAAAATATTTTTGGGCAAAAACTTCACTTTTAAATTTTTTTTAAAAGTGTGTTTTAACAATTTTTCAACCCTTAAAAATGTTTTTAATTTTTTTTTTATTAAATAAGCATAATAATTTTATCAAACCTAATTCCAAACGGGAATGAAGATGATTTAACGTTACACACGGTGGATAAAGATCAATCTTTAACCAACGTTTGAGATCATAGCTCTAACTAGACATATTGACCCATTCGTCTAATCATCTTTACGAAAAGCGAAGTGGGCGTGATTCACAACGTTTCTACTTTTCGGATACTTTCTGTCTTTCTCATCCTGCACGACTTCTGGGCATGGATAATAAATATCCCCCGGTCGACCTGTTGACATATTTGTTTATTCAAAGTAAAAAAAAAAAAATTTATTTTTACCCATAAACTATCCCTCGCTTTAAAATTTTTTCTTAAATTTTAATAACTCTTAATTTAATCTTTTTTTAACTTTTAATTTGATTTAATTGATCCATCATTCATTAAATTTTAAACGTTAAAATTAATAAAATGTTGTTTATAACCCTTAGGTTTTTTATAAAATTCTTAATTTACCTTCAAATTAAAAAATAAAAATCAAAGGATAATTTGATTTTTTAGGCATTTCTATTAGAAATTAACGGCTAAAATTAACAAAAGAGGTAAATTAATTAAAATTAATAGTTTAAAACCCGAGGTATTTCTGAGGTCTTGAACAAAGTCTTTAAAAAAAAATAAAAAATTATGCTGCTTTACTTTTCTTTATGAGGATCGAAGGCTTTTAGAAGATATCGAAGGAATTGGTCATTGCAAAAAAAAAAAGTGCAAAATGTCGCTTTTAGAATATATCGAAGGAATTGGTCTTTGCAAAAATACAAAAAACAAAAAAAAAAAGTGCAAAGTGTTTTGATTGATGGAGGTTGACATCTTTATCACCATACCTATGTTTCAAAATGTTCACATCTGATCTCTTCTGCACAACTTGGCACATTAAAAGGATTTGTGGGTTCAATATTAATGCATGTCCAAGATTTTTTTGCCCTATTAAACGTTGAAGATTGGTTGTCAAAGTATTATAAATAATCTTGAATATTTTCATTTTTTTCCTGCATTTTTAAAATAAATAGAATATAGACAAAAAGATCTACCATACATTATGAGTACATCACATCAAGTGGGAATAGCAATCACTTACATAATACATATTCTCACTTTTTCACATCCCTTTTTTTTTTTTTTTTACACCCACAAGTAGTTGAATGAGTGTAGAAAAATGGCGAAGATCGTGAGAGCATGATAGGAAATCATGTTGAAAGGATTCGTCCACCATCACCCCAACAAGATTCCAAGCTTAATAAACTAGAACACCCAAGAGAAGGTAGTCGAGTGCATGCTCGGATACATGACTTGAAACCTAAGTTTACGGAAATCATTAAGAAAGCCAACGAAAAACATTGGTTATCCGTCGACAACATCCTCTAGGGATCTAATCTCCCTTTCACGAATAACGCCACGAAATTGGCCCTCCCTTTGAGTTCAAAGTTCTCCAAATCGACCCATATGACGGGTTCAAAGATCCAGCAAACCATATCAAAGTGTACAAGGCTCACATACATCTTTAGAGAACCTCCTTCATTGTTATTAAAATATATAATAACAATGAAAGCTGAGGTGCATATGGCATTTTCTGCTTGCTTTAGAAGTTCCAATTCTGCGAAATGTTATGAATTTTCACTATTGAAGTAGTTATCAATTATGAACCACTTACCTTAAAATTGTGAGACACAACACTTATAAGTGCACTTACAACAATTTATCGATAATATATTATGTATCAATGTGGACACGACACTCACAAGTGCACTCACAACAATTTTTACCCCCCTCTTGGTTATAATATTATTTGAGCTTGTTTATATATATGGTTAATAAAAAGGAATTAGTTCATATATTGCCTATTATTTTGGTAAAAAGAAGTTGATCAATATTACACTTGGGACAGTTCAAAGATTGTTGTAACGATCTAGAGAAAAGTGTTAGTCATATCTGTATTATTGTTAAATTACCAGTTATCCCAAAAGCTTAAGCTGATAGGAAGAGGTAAATTTAATCACTTAACCATTACTTTTAACACTCTCCCTCACGTGTGGGCTCAAATTCCCTTTTAATAGGTGAGGCTAAACACGTGAAATATTTGATTAAATTGAGGGTGAATTGACAGAGTCAAGTTCTATCCCAGGACCCTTGGCTCTGATACGATGTTAAATTACCAGTTATCCCAAAAGCTTAAGCTGATAGGAAGAGGTAAATTTAATCACTTAACCATTACTTTTAACAGTTATTACCTCAAAAAAACTCGTCAATTTGGAGTTTTCTTAAAATTCGTTATAAAGCCTAGTTTCAGCTAGTAAATAGGCAATGTGAGACATGTTTGAGTATGCATTTGATAGGTCTAACAGTGCGTTTGACACTCAAAAAGTCTATTTGAGGAAAAAAGTATCTGTTTGATAAAAAAAATTTGAAAGCGCTTTTAAGGGTCAAAAAATGGTCAAAACATACTTTTTTGACAAAAGCTTAAAAATGATACTTTTGCCAAAAAACGTTTTTTGACTTAAAAATTTTATTTCTCAAACATGCTCTTAGTACTCATGATTATCTTTATAAATCATCCACTCTATGTGAATTACTCACTATTTTCTCAATATAGGATCGGGGTGTTATCAGTGGCGGAGCCAGCTATTTAATATTGGAGGTGCCGCTAAAAATTTTTTTGCGTCCTAAAAATTTTTTTCACCCTAAAAATTTGGTATTTCACACAATATATGCATCACAAAAAATATCTATAAAAGTTCATAAATATGTGCTGAAAAGTGGTAGGTAAAATTGTAATTTTTTTTTTTTTTTTAGGGTGCCGTGGGTTAAAAAAATAAAAAATAAAAAATTTAGAAATCCTTGGGGGTGCGGCGTGCGGGAGACTGCCGAAGGGTTGCTAAAATTGTAATTTTTTTTTTTTAGGGTGACGTGGGTTAAAAAAAAAAAAAAATTTAAATCCACGGCACCCCCAAGGTACCACGTGGATCCGCCACTGGATGTTATAGCCTTACACGTGTCATTACAGAAAAATTGGAAAACATTCGTATACTCCTTATTGATCTTGTAGATGTTAATGTGATGACTTCATATTCTTTTACCTTATGCTTTTAATAGTGCCAGGTGAATGCAATATGAGAAACTGTGAACATATTATACATGATGTCTTCTTCGTGGCATGTACCGACTTATATATACGTTGGAATATATATATACAAACAATTGTTTTAGTCTTTGCTTAATATCCAATTAGTGTTCTTTTAGAAATTATTTGTTTTAGTCTTTGCTTAATATCCAATTAGTATTCTTTTAAAAATTATTTTTGTGACCGTTTGGTAATTAAAGACCATTTAGAGCATTGTTTAGAATTGCATTTAAGAAATAGAGCTTTTAAGTCAAAAAAATATTTTTGAGCAAAAGCTTCATTTTTAAGTTTTTCCAAAAAAATATGTTTTGACTATTTTTCGATCCTTAAAAGTGTTTTTAGTTTTTTTACCAAATAAGTATAATTTTTTAAATGTTAAATGAGCTTTTAGATTTATCAAACGTAATCTCAAACGGGAGTGAAGATGATTTAACGTTACACACGGTGGATAAAGATCAATCTTTAACCAACGTTTGAGATCATAGATTCACCCATTCGTCTACTCATCTTTACGAAAAGCGAAGTGGGAATGATTCACAACGTTTCCACTGCATGTGCGGAGACTTTCTCTCTTGGTCATCCTGCACGACTTAGAAATGGATAATAAATGTCCCCTTGTTGACCTGTTGACCTATTTGTTTATTCAAAGTTAAAAAAAATTAAGGTAAACTTCAATTTCATCTCTTCAACTTTCATTTTATAAATTCTTCATAAATTTTTAAATTTTTTATTTTAGACCCTTGAACTTTCAATTACTCTCAATGTGAACCCCTACGTCAGATTTTAAACGTTACATGACATTTATACCTCTGCCTTTTGTATAAAATTTCAATTTCTAAAATGTTTTTTTTTATTTTAAAAAAATGAAAATCAAGGACATTTTAGTCTTTTTCTTTGTATTTTTTATGGCTAAAATTAAGGGAAGGGTTCTAATTGAGAGTAATTGAAAGTTCAGAGGTCCAAAATGAGAGATTTGAAAGTTCAGGGGAGGTTTGTAAAATTGGATGAAAGTTTAGGTGGTCAAAGTGAAGTTTTTCCAAAAAAATTATTTTTACCCCTAAACTATCGCGCATTTAAAAAAGACCCTCTTAAATTTTAAAAACTCTCAATTTAATCTCTTGAACTTTTAATTTGATTTAATTGACCCATCATTTGTCAGATTTTTAATGTTAAAATTGATAAAATGATGTTTATAACCCTTAGTTTTTTTATAAAATTCTCAATTTACCTTCAAATTAAAAAAGAAATAAAAAAAAATCAAAGGGTAATTTGATTTTTTTTAGATATTTTTGTTAGAAATTAACGGTTAAAACTAACTAAAGATAAATTAATTAAAATTGATAGTTTAAAAGGCACGGTATTTCTGAGGTCCAGAAAAAGTCTTTTCTTTTTTTTTTAAAAAAAAAAAAAGAAAAAAAAAAAAAAGAAAGAAAGAAAAACCGCAATTATAGTAAAACAACGTGCCTTCCCATTTTTTTTTTCCTTTTATACGCACACTCATATTAGAAAAACCGGAATTATTGTGAACTATTGTTGATGGTGTTGGAAATGTATTCGTTGATGGTGTTGATTTTCTGGCCTGGGACTTTGGTGGGTTTAAGGTACAGAATTGAGAGTTTTTAAGTTCTGAGAAAATAACTGTTTGGGAGGAGTTGAGCTTCTCAGAGGTTTAATAATGGTGCCCGGCCAACTCGTGGGCTCCGAGATTCATGGATTCCATACTTTGCAAGGTACGGACTTAAATTCTACTTCATTTTTTTAAAATTTATTTATGCATTTGGAAATGCATTTCTTGAAGCAGAAGCATCAGCATCAGCATACTTAGTAGCACTTTGGAACAACATTTTGCAGTGATCAAATTCTGTGTTATTAAAGCAGGGAAGCACTTTGATGTTGCTTTTTTTTTTCTTTTTGGCTTTCCTAATCAAGAAAAGATCTTCTTCAGTAGCTTTTTGCCTGGTTGATTATTCATCCACTTTCCAGTATTTTTGGAACAAAGAGAGTGTCTTCTCATGCCTTCTGTTTTTTGATGGTTCCTTGTTGGCTTGTTCCATGAACAGATTTAGATTTTGGGAATATTGTGAACCAAGCCGGAAGAAGATGGCTCCGCCCTCATGAAATTCATGCAATACTCTGTAATTACAAGCATTTCAGCGTCAATAGCAATCCAGTGAACTTGCCCAAAAGTAATTAGCTATTGCCCATTTCTATTAATTGTAACATGGTTGGTACAAGGCTTAACTCTAGAATCATTTCATATGTTATCATGCAATTTCTAGAATCATTTCATATGTTATCATTTACAGTGAGTTCTTTGTAATATCTTGAAGTACCTAATATTAATACAGAAGTGGATGATATCAATTACTACTGATATTGTTTCTTTGTCTATTTTGGCTGTTAAATGTAACAGGTGGCACTATTGTACTTTATGACCGTAAGATGCTTAGGAACTTCAGGAAGGATGGTCATAACTGGAAGAAGAAAAAGGGTGGGAAGATCAATGAATCCCATGAACGCTTAAAAGTGAGGTTCTCCCAATTTCTGATATGTTATAGTGGCATCAACTTATGTATATGCAACTAATGGTACCTGAGTGAGTGATTTGTGTTTTTACAATATGCACTTCTTGATACAAGCAGACAAACACACAGATATGTCAGGTACATATATATATACACATATGCATCATATCTATATCTATCTATATATGCATGTATGCACCCCCAGAAGTTCAATTTAATGTTTCTCCTTTCTGTGCTTTGTTTGATGATTGTATGTACCTGTTACCAGCAACTGCATGTTTTGGGCATATTCTTTTCACCTGAGTATGGATATAATGATGTTGTGGCTTAATTTGCTGTAGTATGAACTCCAATGTTGCTGGTGTTCATTTGATTTCTTGAATATTGATTAACTGTACACTATTAATGGACAATTCATTGTTAAGGTTCTTTCCATTTGGCAAATTCTGTTTCAATGAGGTTCCCTTTGCTTGCCATTTCATGGTTCAGGTTGGTAATGAAGAAAGGATCCATGTATACTATGTGCATGGCCAAGATAACCCGACCTTTGCTCGCAGGTGTTACTGGCTTCTTGACAAGTATGTAATTTATGTCAAGCTTTAAGTCCAAAAACTGGTCAGCTATATCTTAATAATATAGAAGATAATTTTTTCCATAGGTAATTTTATCTATGAATTTAATACTACTATTTTGTTTCAGGAACCTAGAACACATAGTCCTTGTTCATTATCGCGAAGTACAGGAAGAATCTGGCGCTATTCATGTATATTATGCTGGCGACAAAGACTTTTTAGGTGATATTACTTGAACTTTAGATGAATTGAATTCTATAATGTTTTCATTGAGAGGTGGATTATTTTCTTTTAGTATGCATACTGTTAATTTTAAGTTTAGAGAGGTCATAAAAAGATTTATTCTTCATTTAATTTATAGTAATTCTCATCATGCTAGACAATTATTACCTGGATTTAAAAGTTTAGTTAAAAAACTTCTATCTTGATTTATTGTTATATTAGTGTACCTTTTTTGGATATACAACATTCAAACCCTTTGCTTTTCAAAGAGTCAACAGGGCCTGGTGACAATTTAACAGTTCAGAATCATGAATTGAGGCTTCATGAGATTAATACACTGGAATGGGAGGAGCTCATACTGGCAAATGATTCGAACAACTCAACTGCACCTAAAGAAGGTAAATAATTAGATGGTATCTGCAGCAGAGCCAGTGGCTAGACAGAAAACAATTCACACTCAATATTTCACCTTCTTTTTGGCAGATGAAGTTTCAAGCTTTGATCAATCAAATCAAATTGAGGTAAATGACTCCTTATATGATGTAAATAGAATCATTCCTAGTCTAGAACTCTTCCTATATATATTTTTGTTTTTGCACATAAGAACCAACCTTTTTTTCAATGTAAGAGTTTTTTCATCTCCTTGTCGGTACACCTTTGATGTATGCTGTGCAGAAAGTGAACGATTATTTTTAGACTTAATGTGCCTTAGTTTTTAGCTTTCTTTTTCTGTACAATATAGTACAAATTATTTTATTGTTTTAGTGATTTGGCATGAGTATCATAAGAGTAGAGCATGGTTATATGTCCATCAGGGAGCATGCTTGTTTAATCAACCCAGTTACTCCCTTATGCCATTAATACTAATGCTAACATTGATATGGGGAAGTTTAACTGTTTATTTTGCACAACATAGGTGTTCAGAGGCTTCACAGTGCCAAGTTGTTGGCGATCAGGCTTTATGTGTTATGTTCTTTCACTTCTTTCTTCTCCAGTGGTTTTTTCTGTTTGTTGCTCAGAAGAATGGTGGTGTCTTAAATTTTCACATGAAAGTGCAAATGTTGAGCGTCAAATTGTTTTGGTCAACCTGCTTTCTCATGGCACTTTTTTTTTTTTTTTCTTTCTTTTGATGCATGAAAACTTTTATAGAAGAACACAACATTACACCCTCCAGAACCAACTGGAACTGTTAACTTACCAGTTATTTTAAAAGCTTAAGCTGATAGGAAGAGATAAATTTAATCACTTTATCAATATTTTAATAAGAATTCTAGCTACAACAGCAGCTAACCAACAAAATGCAGAGAACAAGCTGCATCAAAGCTCAACTCCGCATAGCTGTAGCTAAAAAAAAGAGGACAGAACTACACTTATCACGCAACTCAAATACAGAACTCAACTAACACCCCCATAGCAAAAACACAAACTGCAATTAGGCTGCACCCAATAGCTTCCTCGGCAAGTTCCATCTATTGCATAATTCCAAGTTCTCCATACTCATCTTGAATCGCCCTTTAGCAATCATTCTTGCCCTAATTTCCCAAGTAATTCTTTTGACAAGCTTCTCTTCAGTTCTGGGCTGATTCCCATGTTTAATATTGTTCCTTTGCATCCTCAAATGGTATACAACAGCCCCTAAACTTAACCGGCATAGACTCACCTTCAATCCCTTACCTCTCAATCCTTTTATCCCCCAATCCATGACCTCCTCCCAACTAATACAAGGATCCTCAATCAAGCTTTTACTCGTCATCTCTCTCCAAATTATCCTACTAAATCCATAATGAAAGAACAAATGCTCTTTACATTCTATACAGTTACGGCGGAAGAGACATGCCACATCCCCTTCATATCTCCAATTTAATAATCTGTCTTCTATTGTCAACCCCTAACCACCAACCATAGCATAAACGCATGCCTAGTTATAACCATTGAGAACCAAACCATCTTCCACCATGGAACAGTAGGAAACTTCACTCTCAAAGGTTCCCAAGTGACTGAAAATCTCCCCTTCTTCGAGCATGTCCACCCTGGTTTATCTGCAACTCCAATCTCCACTTAAGGCAGTTTAGCTTGGATTTCCACCACATTATCAGAACGAGCAGGAGGCCATCTCCAACTGCTTCCTTGAGTGACATACGATAACTTTGTTGTTAATGAACTTCCTACATCATACACAGGCCAATGCCCATATCTGTCATATACTCCACTTGGGTGCCACTATCTCCCACCTCAAATTCTATAAAGCTCCTAACTAACTCACAAAGCTTTAACAATTTCTTCCAACTCCAAGAGCATATATTCGGGACCTTAACTTGCCAAAAGCTTTTCCCCTTCAACAAATACTCTTTAACCCAAGCAACCCACAATGATCTTCCCCTAGCAATAAGAATCCAAATATGTCTCATCATTGCTGCACTATTCCATTCCTCCACCCTCTTTATGCCGAATTCTCCCTCTTGCTTAGGAGCACATACATATTCCCAACCAACCTTTGCTCAAGCTCGAGTAGCATCATTTCCAGACCAGAGATACCTGTTAAACTTCTGTTCAGTCAACACCCCACAATCTTCTGCAGATAACTTCTTTGAGAGGAGAGGCCCACCCAAGTATCTAACAGGTAGAGACCCTTCTTTCATTTGTAAGCAATCCATCAGATCAAATTTTTCCTTCTTTGTAACACCTGAACAGAACATTAGACTTTTACTAGGATTGGCTCTCAATCCATCTACTTTTTTATATTACTACCTAGTTAGCATCTACACTTTTTTTTACTGAGCTACTTAGCATCTATATATGTTCTATAGTTTATTATGCCTGCAAACCGACTTTTATATATACCTCACGACCTGCTTTCTTGGCAGTTTGTTCTAGTACTTTTACCACGCCCCGATCCCAAAACAGGACATAATGCCTACTGAATACTGATATTATACATATTTGAAACATTTTCTTATAATTTCATTTCATCCAAGAATCAACCATTTATAACACCAAATGACTTTTAATACATAAGTCAGAGCTATATGAATAATCAACTATTTTTGTAATTACAGGGAATGGTACAGGATTCAGCTGAAGCTTTTTCTTTCAGTAACTTGATGAAGCCAATTTCCCGGAGCGATAACATTCATTCAAGTTTCCCAGACAGCATCAATGTCCAGGCAGTGAGGGGTCAAGTGAACACAAACATACCCAGAAATGATTCTATCACCATAGGCACCAGTGACTCCTTGTACATTAGGGTCAATGATGGTTTGCAAAGAGAGGACAGTTTTGGAAGCCTAGTAAACATCATGACTGAATTGCCATGTTCAATGGATGATGCAACACTTGCTTCCGGTCATGAGTCATTTGTGCCTTTTGTGGTGGATGATCATCAATCTTCCACTCCAGAGCATATATTTAGAATAACGAATGTCTCACTTGCATCAGTGTCTTCTACCGAGAAAATGGAGGTTTTTCTTTTGCTAATACCCTGCATTACTGTTTTATGGTATTCTGTTATGATTGAAAGTCTTTCTGCTTCATCTTATATCCTTCAAATGCCTTCAACTAGTCTTAGATAAGTGGTTTAATTTATAAACATTCAAAAGGAAAAAATATATGGAATGAAAACATATTGACAATGTTAGTTTACTGTGTACAAATAATTGGTGAAATTGTTAAATCACCCAAAGCTTAAGCTTTTAAGATAAATAGAAGTTTAACATGATATCAGATCCAAAGGTCTTGGGAGTTGGGATCGAACCTTGACTTTGTCAATTCACCCCCAATTTAAATTAAATATTCTACGTGTTGAGCCTCGCCTATTAAAAGGGAGTTTGAGCCCACATGTGAAGGGGATTGTTAAAGTAATGGTTAAGTGATTAAATTTTCCTCTTTCTATAAGCTTAAGCTTTTGAGATAATTGGTGATTTAATATGGTATCAGAGTCAAAGGTCCTGGGATCGAACCATGACTCCGTCAATTCACTCCCCCCCATTTAAATTAAATATTCCACGTGTTGGGCCTAACCTATTAAAAGGGAGTTTGAGCCAACTCGTGAGGAGGAGTGTTGAACTAATGATGAAGTGATTAAATTTACCTCTTCCTATCAACTTAAGCTTTTGGGATAAATGGTAATTTAACATTAGCTTTCGTGATAAGTGGTGATTTAACATGGTATCAGAGCCAAAGGTCCTGAGATCGAACCTTGACTCCGTCAATTCACGCCCTATTTAAATTAAATATTCCATGTTTTGGGCCTCACCTATTAAAAGGGAGTTTGAGCCTACACATGAGGGATAGTGTTAAAGTAATAGTTATGTGATTAAATTTACCTCTTCTTATAAGCTTAAACTTTTGGGATAACTGGTGATTTAACAGAAACTTTCAGAAAGTTAAAAATTCAAATGTGTCACAAAATATGCATTTTTAGTTGGCTCTAATAACATCATTCTTTGACCATTTTTGAAATTGTTTTGAAGATTCTGAAAGGACGATGAAGAAATTTGTGGGCTTAACTCATCTCATAAAACCGGTTCTATAAGAGATGGTTCCTCACTCCTTATAAACATGTCAAAAGTCTTGTCCACAGGCAATGTGAGATTATTCCTCAACACCCTTCCTCACATACAGGCCAGTATTTTTCTTGGTCCTTGTCATAGGGTAAGTAGTGTGGGCACCATTCGTCTTGTGGTAGGCTTTGATACCATGAATAAATTTGTGGGCCTAACTCATCTCATAAAACCGGCTCTATAAGAGAGGATTGTCCACTCCTTATAAACATGCCCAAAAGTCTTGTCCATAGGTAATGTGGGATTATTCCTCAACAGACGAAAAAAAAAAAAAAGATGATCCAACTCCCTGAAATGCTTGCCAAATATCTCAATAGTCTATGCTCATAGTTGTAGAAACTAGATTTTGTGTGAAGAAAAATTTGGTGGACTAGAATGTTCTCTCTTATTGAGAAGCCTGAGTCTGAATCAAGGCTGATATTGTTCAATCGGTCAATTAGGAGGAATGATGCAAGACTTATCACACAATGATATTTGAATATTGAAACTTTTTGGTTGAATCGAATTCTAAGAGCTGATTTCAATTTTAGCATTTTTTTTTTATCACAATCTATAGAGCAACCATCATAATTTCCACCTAAAGCTGATGGCTGGCACTGTGTTTTGAGCTCCTGTGATGTATATTTTGAACCAACTAGACTGTCGTTCATTTCGAACTTAACAAAAATAGACAAGTCCTAGTTGATATTCATTATGAATAGTGTCAAAATTCAATCTTGTGATATTAATCTAAAATAGACTGGGTACAAGGTTTGAAACTGTCTGGGTAGTTTTTTTTTGTTTCTTTTTTGCTTGCAGTCAGGCATCATGCTTGGCGCCATAGTTAATTATCAATGATCATGAATAGAATAGAGCATAATGTATATGGTTTGAATAACTTAGGACAGTCACCTTAAAATACTTGCCATAAACTTTTCACCTTTGTTTAATTGTTGTTGCAGATCCTAGTCACTGGCTTCTTTCACGAAGAGTATCTGCATCTTGCGAAGTGTAGTCTCTTTTGTGTCTGTGGTGATGTCTGTGTTCGTGCAGAAACTGTTCAGGTTGGGGTGTATCGCTGTTTGGTGTTACCACATTCCCCTGGTTTAGTAAACCTTTTTATGAGTTTTGATGGTCTCAAAGCCATCAGCCAAGTTTGGAAGTTTGAGTATCATACTCTTTTATCGAGTGACCCAGTGGTTTCCTCAGAAGAGAAGTACAGGTGGGAAGAGTTACGAGCTCAGCATCGGCTTGCTGATCTGCTTTTCTCTACATCTAAGAACCTTAATATTCTGTCTAATAAAGTGTCACCAAAAGCCCTGGAGGAGGCCAAAAGGTTTGACCTTGAAACCACTAACATATCAAATAGTTGGGCATGTTTTATCAAGTCAATTGAAGACAACAAAACTCCGTTTCTACAAGCAAAAGATATTCTGCTTGAACTCACATTGAAAAACAGACTGAAGGAGTGGCTGCTGGCAAGAGTTGTTTCAGGCTCTAAAACCAATGAATATGATGTCCAAGGTCAAGCTGTAATACATTTATGTGCCATTCTAGGATATACCTGGGCTGTTTATTTATTTTCAAGGTCCGGCATATCATTGGATTTTCGTGACAAATGTGGATGGACAGCTCTTCATTGGGCAGCTTATTGTGGGAGGTATTTCTTTCGTTTATCATATACATCACTGCTAAGTTTGCTGCGCCCTACTTCACTCTTGAAGCCTTCGCATTAGAACTTCCCTTTTCATCCCCCATTAGAGCTTGAGCTTGCTCTATTAATTTCATGCCCAAGATTTTTCTGCTCTTACTAATGACTTTTAGCATGTTTGTGTAACATAAATAATTCTCAAGCTGATTTGAGTATAGATAGCTCCGTTTCAGCCTGCACATACACATGCATTACAGCTTTGGGAGCATACGTTATATCTTTCTGCAGTGGTTTTGAAAAATCACTTCCGGTCTTGGATTATTATTTCTAAAATTTGCAATATGCAGGGAAAAAATGGTTGCAGTCCTTTTATCTGCTGGTGCAAAGCCAAACTTCATCACAGACCCTACATCAGAACACCCTGGTGGATGCACTGCTGCTGATCTTGCATCTTCAAAGGGGTATGATGGCTTAGCAGCTTATCTTTCAGAAAAGGCCTTGGTAGAACAATTCAAGGATATGAACGTAGCACGAATTGTCAGCAGTTCCCTTGAAACCAGCTCATATGATACAGCTAACTCTGAAAACCTCAGTGAAGATCAGCTGTGCCTAAAAGATACATTGGCAGCTTGTCGGACAGTTGCTGAAGCTGCTGCACGTATACAGGCTGCATTCAGGGAGCACATACGAAAACTACGGGCCAAAGAAGTTAGGTTTTCGATTCCAGAGGCTGAACCACGCAGTATAGTTGCAGCAATGAAGATTCAACACGCCTTTCAAAACTATGAGTCACGAAAAAGGATAAAAGCCGCTGCCCGTATTCAACATAGGTTCCGAACTTGGAAAATCCGCAAACAATTCCTTAATCTGCGTCATCGTGCTATCAAAATTCAAGTAAGTCCTCTTTCCCTGTCTTCTTACTGACATAATTGACACTTTAATAGAATAAAACATTACAACCGGTATGAAGCACATGATGGATGACAGAGGCCTCAAATGTTTAGTCAAATGTTTAGTTTGATCAAATTTAATTTTCTAAGTCAAAGTGGGCATTGTCATAGACATTAGATGTTCAAGAGAAGATGATGGATTATAAGTTTTTCAAGTGCAGGCTGCTTTCCGCCGCTTCCAAGTGCGGAAGCAGTACCTAAAAATTCTATGGTCAACTGGGATTCTTGAGAAAGCAATTCTGCGCTGGCGTTTGAAAAGAAGGGGTTTCCGTGGTCTTCGTGGTAATCCTGTCGAAGCAGATCCTGATCAGAGGCAGGAAGGTGATACAGTGGAGGACTTCTATCGAGCTAGCCAAAAACAAGCTGAAGAGCATATTCAGAGATCTGTTGAACAGGTTCAGGCTATGATCCTTTCAAAGACAGCACAACAAGAATATCGGAGGATGAAGATGACCCATGATCAAGCCAGGGTAGGTGACTTGCATGGAGATTTTAGCCTCACTATTCAATTCAGTTGAACAAATAATCAATCTAGTATTGTTTTCTGCAGCTGGAATATGAAGGCCTTCGTGAACCTGATAATTGATATTGATATGAACTAGTGAAGTCCAGTTGTGCAGATACAGGTTTCAATAAGGTTCAGTTGTTCAGATGCTAGGAAGTCCGGCAGTTGATGCTGCATGTAGCATATGATAAAAATCCAGTAAGAGTAATTCTGTACTTTGTGCGTTTGGCTTAGTTGCTGTAAATAAAACTACAGGAGCTTTATAGTTTTTTATTTTTTTATTTTATTTTATATATATATATAGCACCTAACCGAAATCCGTACTTTGTAGCCTGTAAATATTTAAATGCCTAGATTAAGGTCAGTTTGGACTAATCCTTTCAAAGTGTTTTAAGCTTTTGACAGTGTCATGCCTTCGGTTTTTTTTTTTTTTTTTTGGATTTTGATCCCTCTCATTAGTGCTTTTGAACACAAGAATCTTGGATATGTAAAACTACAGGAGCAATGTAACCACAGGAGCCTGCAATGACAGACATAGCTTCCACCACCCCTTTACTAACTTCTGCAACAGCCTTAGCAACTCCAAAATCTGCAACTCTGGCTCCTCCTCCCCATAGTTTCTTCACCGCCACCACCTCGCCATTGCTTAGCACAACCTTGTAGACTTTCCCGGAAGCTCCGGTGCCAATCACATTCTCTTCATAGAGGCCGCCAATGATTTCAAACTCACTGAAACCAAGCTTATGGAAAGACCTCCACTTGGAAATAGCAATTCCTTTCTTGTTCTTCTTGAATGTCAGGCACTTGATGGCGCACTTAGCAAATGATAAAAATCCAGTAAGAGTACTTATGTACTTCGTGGATTTGGCTTAGGTGCTGTAAATAACACTACATGAGATTTTTACTGCACCTAAGCCAAATCCGTACTTTGCAGCATGTAAATATTTTAAATGCATAGATGAAGGTCAGTTTGGACTAATCCTTTCAAAGGGTTTTAAGATTTTGACAGTTTCATGCCTTTAGTTTTTTTTGGGATTTTGATCCCTCTGATTAGTGCTTTTCAGCACAAGAAACTTTTAATATGTAATAGTGTACTTGCGTGCATTACTAGATTAGTTCTTATACCATTTATGACAATTTAAGGACACATTAACCACATCTACATGATACCTAAAAAGCCCTAATCACAATTGAGGCTTCTTATATATAAATGCCTAAATTGAACTCCGATATGACATGGCATATTAGGGAATGTTTTAAAAAATTCAAAACTCTGTTCTGTTAAAACTGGTGTTTTGACTTAAGGAATTTTCAGATGTTCTAGTGGCAAAATCTTAATCAGCCTAGCTAATACAATGAAGAATTAAAAACATTATAAAAGATTTACTTAAATCAAACTGCTTGGAACTTTTATAGCATACCAAATCTAATATGAACAAGATATCAATATAATTGTCATCCTCAACAATGGAAGATTGTTAATTATTGTCTCCAAGAGTTATTTCTGTTGTTATGGATACACGTCAAACAATACAATGAGACAGAATTAAAAAAAAAAAAAAAAAAAAAAAAAGAAGGAGAGAGAGAAGTGCCACATGTTTAACTCAAATAGTTGACTTGTTTGGTTAATACCATAAGATTGACTATTCCGAGTCCTCACGGAACCAATACATAATTCTTGCAGGCAAAACTGTGTATATGGGGTTTACATGACAAAAATAGATCACAAAGTGACATTGCTTTGAAAGGATTTCACTTCATATATATATATATATATATATATATATATATATATATATAAAAGGGCCAAAACAATATGTACTAGAATTTAAGAAACCTAGATATGGCCACTTCATATATATATATATATATATATATATAAAAGGGCCAAAACAATATGTACTAGAATTTAAGAAACCTAGATATGGCCACTTCAACCATCTCTTTCTCTAAGTCCTTCGACAAATTTCAAGGCATTGATCTCCGGCTCCGCTACTCAATTTTAGTTCAAACATTGTCACTCCGTATCAACTCTCTTTGGTGTATGCCACAATGCTAAATATTAGCCGGTAAGTGCTATTATGATAACACTAAAGTATAATAGTCATAGTTAGTCTTTCTTGCTGCCTTTTCAATTAAAAAAAAAAAGAAGAAAAAGAAAAAAGAAGCAATGTATTGGAGGAAAATCTGTGCTAAAAAGGAAAGTTGACAATATATGAGATATAAGTAAAGGCTTAGGCAACTGGATTGCGGTCCCCTGCTTATTCATGATTTTTGACGTCCACCTCTTCACTTCTCTTCCTCTCTCTCAATCTTCATGGGCCATGGCCATGGAGGTTCACAGTTGTCATCCATGATCCACACTTTTGTGGGCACGGAGGCTGAGAGAGGTAGAGTGGAGGAGAGGAGAAAGGAAAGAGACGGCTAGAGAAAGGAGAGGTAGAGATACAAAGGGAGAGAAATGGGATATTTTCTCGTTTAAAAAATTGACAAAAATTAATGGAAAAAAATGCTCTAGAAGCCATTGAGGTATCACTTTTTATTAAAATCGTTGCTTAAGATCATTCTATTTTAATATTATAACCGTTATCAAATAAATCATTCTATCCACCTTCCTTTAAATTTTTAATTGTGTTATCACTTTTTATTAAAATCGTTGCTTAAGATCATTCTATTTTAATATTATAACCGTTATCAAATAAATCATTTTATCCACATTCCTTTAAATTTGGGATAACTTCAGAAAACCCCCCTGAAGTTCCAGCCGATTTGAAAAGACCCCCCTGAATTTCCAAAGCTCTCACTTAGACCCCCTGAACTTTGGTTTTCTCTCACTTTGGACCCCTTTAACATTAAACTACGTCGTTTTGGATGTTTTATACCCATTTTACCCTTCCTCAAAACTATGTCGTTTTGTGTCCTAAAATCACAACACATATCCAGCCCAAAACGACGTCGTTTTAAGCATAATTTTTTTTTTTTAATTAAAAAAAGTAAAATATATATATAATAAAAAATAAAATTAAAAAAAAAAAAAAAAAAAAAAAACGGGGGTGGCTTCAGCCACCCCCTTGGCCAAAATGGGGTGGCCGGACCACCCCATTTTTGGCCAAGGGGGTGGCTACAGCCACCCCCTGGCCGATCTGGGGGTGGTCGAGCCACCCCCATGGCCAAGGGGGTGGTCCGGTCACCCCCTTGGCCCCAAAAAAAAAAAAAAAAAAAAAAGGGATGGGGTGTTTTTGGGGGTGGCCGGACCACCCCCAAGGGGCTGGGGTGGTTTCGGCCACCCCATACCGGCCGTATGGGGTGGCCGAAACCACCCCCAGCCCCTTGGGGGTGGTCCGGCCACCCCATATGCACCCCCACGTTTTTTTTTTTTTTTTTTTTTTTTTTTAACCCTTTTGGGGGTGGCCGGACCACCCCCATGGCCAAGGGGGTGGTCCGGCCACCCCCAGACCGTCCAGTCTGCCACCCCCTTGGCCAAAAATGGGGTGGTTCGGCCACCCCATTTTGGCCAAGGGGGTGGCTGAAGCCACCCCAGTTTTTTTCTTTTTTTTTTTTTTTTTTTTTTAAATTTTTTTTTTTTAATTTTTAATTTTTTCTTTTTTAAAAAAAATAAAAATTAATGCCTAAAACGACGTCGTTTTAGGCTGGGTAATTTTAGGACACAAAACGACGTAGTTTTGGGGAAGGGTAAAATGGGTATAAAACATTCAAAACGACGTAGTTTAATGTTAAAGGGGTCCAAAGTGAGAGAAAATGGAAGTTCAGAGGGCTTAAATGAGAGTTTTGGAAATTCAGGGGGGTCTTTTCAAATCGGCTGGAACTTCAGGGGGGTTTTCTGAAGTTATCCCTTTAAATTTTTAATTGTGTTGTCACGTCATACTGAATTCCATTTAATATATATATATATATATATAAAGAGTTGGTGTTTAACCCCTTAGAGTATTCTTACTAGCTTCACCAAATTTTACTCATCAAAAGTACATTTTTATCTATTTTAACTACTCACTTTTTTAAAGCATTCAAGCCGTCTCACTATTTTAACTATCAACTTTTATTATTCAATTTAAATACTTCTTTATTTCTTTTTTAACTTTTTTAAAGAATAAGAAATGTGAGAGAAAAATTATATTATTTCTTATTAATTTGGTGAGTGAATAGTACTCACAGTGAGTACTATTCACTCACCATTTATTTTGGATTAAAATGCTGAGTGAGAATTTTAGTCATTTTCATCAAATTGCCTCACCAAAATAACCAAAAATTAGTTTTGGTGAGACTGCAAAGAATGCTCTTTGAATCGCCTGAAATGGTTCGAAGCTTTTGGAGTGGTTCGACCACTCCCTATTCGGCCAAAGGGAGTGGCCGAGACTACTCCCAAAAGCTTGGAGGTGGTTTGACCACCCCCTATTTTTTTTTTTTAAAAAAATATTGTTCTTTTTATTTTTTATATTTATATTTAATTTTTTTTATGTTTATATTTTTCTTTATTATTTTTTATTAAATGAGACACATGTCGCATTCTGATTGGGTATGGCATGCGAGGACCAATAGAAATTTAATGAAAAGTGGACTGTTGAGGTAAAAGAGTGTCGCGTTACTCACGTGAACAACTCCAAGAACATGTCTTGTGGAGTACGATTTCAAATGTCATAAAAGACTTTAACTTCTCTCACTAAATATTAATTGGTTTTTAAATGAGATGGTCAAAGCACTGATCCAACAAGTAGTATTAAAGTCAGAGTCATGGGTTTGAGTCGTGGAAGCGTCATGTTGAGGGAGGGATTGTTAAGGTGCAACAGTGTCACTCTACTCGCATTGATAGCTCTTAGAACATACCTTATAAGGTACGATTTCAAATTGCCATTAAAGTCTTTGGCTTCTCTCACTAGATACTAATTGATTTTCAAATGAGATGATCAAAGGCCCAATCCACTATGAAGGATTTGATCTATTTGATAACAGTTCTAACCTTAAGGCTACTGAACGAGTGCTTCAGTTGCAAGTCTCATCTAGACATGGTATGAACGAGTGTACCGATCAAGCATCTCGGGTCTCCCTATAAAAACATCTCGTTCAAATGGGGTCCAAACAATATATATAACAAGTCTCTCTGTTGCTAACCCCATTCGAATAGAGTCCGAAAGAGATGCCAAACAAGCTTCACTGACTCTATTTTATCAGCATATTGTCCGACCAAACCCCGAAAAACGTTTAGACGTGCATCATGCAAAATTTATTCTTCTCACAAAAATCTTCTCTAAAACCACTTCTTACAATACTTATGCATTGAACATACGCATAATAATACTTCAATATAAGTTACTACATTACTATGACATAACTTTTAATAGCTATAGTTCAAAGAGGGTGTAGTCCTTACTTATGTAGCCAACTCCTCCAAGAATCTCCCATAGAGTTCCACCACCTTCTTTTACTAAAACTTTACTAAACCAAGTGTCTTAGATTTCTCTCGCATTTCCAACATATCCTATCAATTGAGTAAAAATGAGAGAGCGAGAGATGTGAGTCTTTTTCATTCAACCAAAGATCTTCATTTTATAGCCAAATTTTTTGCTACTCTTCATCTTCGTCCGAATGAATTATTAAGCTTGTCTGGAAGGCTTGTGTTAAAAGACATGCCGTTTCAATGCTTTTGTGACACATGGAGATCCTATTCCGCTATTCGTCTGGATGAGAATCTAGTCAGCACACGCTCAGGCCCATCCCCATCCATCAAATCAACACGTGGCTCAATTTGGTTCGTTGATCCAGTCTTGAGCACTAGCAGCAGATGCTCTATATGCCATTCACTTTCTTATGTTTAGAAAAAAATTTTATTTTTTATTTTTTTTTAAAAAAACCCACAAAAACTTGCTCACATCAGATTCCCCACATTTAACCAACTATAAAGTGTTGTTACAGTGTTTTCCAAAGTGGTTCCCTATACATTATTTTAATATAAGCATTTATCTTTCATCTTTTTGTCTTTAAGTAGGGGTTGTGTTGAGATTTTGTGAAAAAAATTGAGGGTAGGTAGAGAATTTGTATTTTGTAAAAAATAATATATTAATGGTATAGAGAAATGAAAGGGAATGTATTATGAAATATATTTTGATAGGGAAACAAAAAGTAACTTTGTTCTCTAAACTTAGGAAAAATCAAAGGTTCCCATCGACGAAAACATCTACTAGAGGCAAACTTTCCAAAAAGGGAGCAATTGAGGAGGATAGAGATAGTGGGGGTGGATATGCATTGGGAGATACATGGAGATGAAATATTGGTGATGAGAGACTTCAGCCCTGAGGCTAAAATCGTAGAGCTAATTAGCTTGTAAAGAGTGTTGCAAAGCCCTATATATAGGCCTGAATTGGGAGACCAAAGGCACCTTTTTTTTCTTTTTTTGAGTAAGGGCTATAAGGTGACCCTCTCGATAGAAACTCTAACGGTGTTAATGGCATCCCTTCACATCATAATGATGAATACAATGTCCTCTAAAACTTATGTGGCGTGATTTCCCAACTAAAAAGTCTATTTTCATATACCAAATATTATAAAAAATCACACCACATGGACTTTGGGAGAATATGAGACTCCCCGCATAAAAAGTACCACTATTTATGCTTGAAGAAAAGGCCCATCATCCCTTCCAGGCCCAATCTATTTAGGGCTGAGTGGCCCTCTTCTTCTTGGGTATAGAAATAAGCACAAAATTTTCTTCATTAGAGATAATGGGGGAGATTAAAAGTTTTGAAGCTAATCAAAAATGAAAGGGTTGTCCACAGCAAAGATATTCTCAAAGTGAGAGACAAGGAGTTTAATTTTTTTTTTTTTTTAAAAAAAAATTATCTATATATGCAATATAATTTCACGTGAGAGGCGACAAAGTGGAGCCAACATTTTAGATGAATAAGACAACATAGTATTAATTGTTTGCTAAAGGCTTTATCACTATCACTTCATATATACAAACTGACAGTTGACTCCCACACATCAATCTAGATCTCAAGTCTTTCTTTTTTTTTTTACCCTGTGGCTTATAGTTTACATTTTCTTTTACCGACAGAAGAAAAAAAAAAAAAAAAAAAGAGAGAGAACGATTCAAAATCTAGCTCATCAATAAATGAATTAAGTTGATCATATATAAAACGAAAATACACAAACAAAAGTTACAGTAATTACCATATTATATATGTCCTCGATCTTATTACAATTGGATGAATTGCAGCAGCAGCAACATATTACATATATGATTCCAATACAAATTGAGAGACAAATTAATCATATCGTCTCGATCAATACAAATTTAAAGAAAAAGAAAAGAAGAATAAGATAAAGCACACAACACAGATATCTGCTTACCCCAGTTGTTATTTGTTTTGAAAAAAGAAGAAATGAGAAGAGAGAAGGGTGGAGGATCTGTCAATAGCAATAGGGCCTGCAACGGTATACAACAGCTCCATGGCGTCTAGGCGGAGAGCAGACGACCATGATGACAAGAGCTAAGACAACGACTATGAGAATGCCTGTGAAATCCATGCCGCCATCTTCTGATTCCACGCAACACTTGCCCATGATCGATCGATATCGATCGCCTTTTTCTTTTGAGGTTTCTGATGGCGTTTTGTTTGAGATGGGAGGAAGGGAAAGATTCGAAAGAAGGAAATGGATGGCAGGGTATAATATGGTGGTGTCGTCAAGTTGACTTGTAGTTTTCCCTTTTTTTCTTTTTTCTTTTATTGCGTTAGGTGGTGGAAGCTCCAACTGACTTGCTCCGTTATTTGTCCGAACGTTCACCTCCTATGGATTAGATACTATTAAAATACAGCTGCTTTTTTATTTATTTTTTATTTGCCCTCTTGTTTGATTTGTACTATAAAATATAGATCAATAAGTGGTCAGAAAAAAAAAAAAGAAAAAAAAGTGGTCGTACAATTAATCATTAATTGTTTTGTTGTACCTTTTTTTTTTTTTTTGCTTGTCGCTTTCCATTTAATTCGAGGAGGAGGGCTTCTGGAACCTATTTTTGAGAGGATGTATTGACTTGTTTTCAAATGTTATTAGGATTAATTTTTTTTTTTTTTTTTTTTTAACAAAAATAAAATAAAAGTATTAACAAATAACTCAATACGTAAATGATTTAAAATGATTTTTATTTTTATGTCATATCATAACTAAAAAACAAAAATAGTTCTCTAAAAACATTACCGAACCAAGCTGATGAAACAATTCTTTAACCCAAGAGAAAATTTTTAGAGAAATGTTAAGCATAAGTTCCTCATATTTGACTTATATTTTCCTACACACTCAAGAGATCAACTATTAGATTTGTGTAGTCCACCATTGACTTATGTGGAGTCCACATAAGTCCACAAATCTAAACCTGGCAAAACGTGACGCAACCTGCCATCCCAATACGAACATAATACGAAGTTACCAGGTTTAAGTTTACCTTAAACGGGTTTGGGTTATAAATGGGTTTGGGTTATAAACGGGTCAACCTGTTTATGACCCGTTTATTTTTATTTATGGTGGGTTAACCCGCTTGACCCACAAGTGACCTGCCGAGCCTTTAAAAAAAAAAAAAAAAAAAAAAATTCCCTAAAGGCTAAACCTAATCACTCAAACAAACCCACGCGGTCACTCACTCAAAATCACCACGGTTCCTCTTTCTTTTAGTTTCTTTATCCATCTCTTTCTCTAACATCTCCACTCTTCAGGCCACTGCCCTTTCTCCCTCTCTTCTCTTCACTCTTCAGTGCCTCCACACCACCACTGGTCCACTCTCCGACGACTCCGTGACTCACGACGCTGACAACACAGCTTCTCTCTCTGAGTCTCCATCGTCGAATACATCTCTCTTTCTTGCTCGATCTGATTTTGTTTTTGATTGGACCTGTTTTTGGGTTAATTATTTTGTATGAATCATTGTCGACGAATGGTTTTTGGGTTGATTATTTTGTATGAATCACTCTCTGGTATATGATGAAAGGTTTTGATTCTTTTGTTTATGATTATTTTGGGGTCGATTATTTTGTTTTTGATTCTCTGTCTCATACGCGTCGTCGAATACATCTCTCTCCGGAGCATGTTAAACAGGTCGTGTCAACCCGTTTAACCTGTTATTTTTAGTGGGTCATGTTGGGTTGACACGACTTGACATGACCCGCTAAAAAATAACAAGTTAAATGGGTTGACATGGTAACCCGCTAATTTAATCGTGTCGTGTTTGGGTTTGGGGTTTCCACCCGTTTATTAAACAGGTCGTGTACGGGTTGAGGCTAAACGGGTGGTGGGTCATAACGGATCGTAAACAGGTCAACATGGTAACCCGTTTTGCTCGATCTACACAAATCTAATATTTGATTTGTAAGATTAGAATGACTAAATATGGGAAGAATGGCAATGCTAGGGCAACAATGATGGGTTAGGTGTGAAAGAAATGTCGACCTGTTTTGCTCAGTCTATACAATTTTAATATTGGGTAAAGTTCAAATAACCTTCTCAAACTACCATCCAATTGACAATGTCCCCCCCAAACTTTCAATTGTGACCCCCCCTAAACTATCAAAACATTATCAATGTCCCCCCCAAGACTAACAAAAAGATCAAAATGCCCTTATATATTTCTTAATAAGACAAAAATACATTTATAAATTAAAAAAATTAAAAATTAAAAAAACAAAAAACAAAAAATTTTAATTTCAAAAGAACAATTTTTTTATATAAAAAAAAAAAATTAATTTTTAAACGAAAATTTTTAATTTTTTTGTAAGAATATATATATATTTTTTTTTTAAAACGGAAATTTTTATTTTTAAAATTTTATAAAACAAAATAAAAAACAACAGAAAAAAATCGAAATTTTTTAATTTTTTTCTTATAAAAAGGATTTTTTTTAATTTTTTTTTTTTTAATTTTCTACCCTTTGGATTTTTTTTTTTTAATTAGTTTTAGGTTTTTTTCTAGAAGTTTTATTATTATTTTTTTATTTTATTAAGGGTAGTTTTGTTATTGGGAGGAACATTGACAATTTTTGGTAGTTTGAGAGGGACATTGTCACAATTGAAAGTTTAGGGGGGACATTGTCAATTGGATGGTAGTTTGAAGGGGTTATATGGACTTTTTTCTTTAATATTTGATTTGTAAGATTAGATTGAATAAATATGAAAAGAATGAGAAACGATGATGGGTTAGGTGTGAAAGAAACCATCCATGTGGAGCTAGCGGCAAGATGAAGAATTGATTTGGAAGTATTTGGTTGTTGTGGAAGCTCCAACTGATTTACTCCGTTATTTGTCTGAGCCTTCATCTCCTATGGATTAGATACTATTAAAATACTGCTGCTTTTTTTTTTTTTTTTTTGCCTTCTTGTTTGATTTGTACTATAAAATATAGATCAAGAAGTGGTCAGAAAAAGAGGAAAAAGAAAACAAAAACAAAAAAGTGGTCGTACAATTAATCATTCATTGTTTTGTTGTAGCTTTTTTTTTGCTTGTCGCTTTCCATATAATTCGAGGAGGAGGACTTCTGGAACCTATTTTTGAGAGGATATATTGACTTGTTTGCAAATGTTATTAGGATTAATTATTGTTTTCTAACAAAAATAAAATAAAAATATTAACAAATAATCTAATGCGTAAATGATTTAAAATAATTTTTATTTTTATGTCAAAAAGCAAAAAGAATTCTCTAAAAAGCATTACCAAACCAAGTTGATGAAACAATTCAATAACCTAATAAAATTTTTTTAGAAAAATGTTAGCGATCAATAAGTTTTTGATATTTGGCTTATATTCTCTTACACACTTAAGAGATCAACTATTAGATTTATATAGTCCATCATTGACTTATGTGGAGTCCACATAAATCCATAAATCTAATATTTGGGCTCTGTTTGACAACCGTATGTGGGTAACGGCGTTGGGCAAAACATTATTCAGTCAATTTGACATTGCCTGCCAAAAGTCTACAGGAATTGATGGAGGGAACATTATCCTTACTTCAAAACCAGCGCCCATTTCTCTCCATTAACTCTTTTCCAAAAATACCCTGGCATTTTTGAACTACAGAAAAGCAAGAAAAAATATCACAAGCCTTGCTGCAAAGGCATTTTTGGAAAATAGTAAATGGAGAGAAATGAGCGTTGGTTTTGAAGTAAGGATACTGTTCCCTCCATCAATTCCCACAGCCTTTTGGCAGGCAATGTCAAATTGACTGAACAATGTTTTGCCCAAAGCCGTTGCCCACACACGGTTGTCAAACAGAGCCTTGATTTGTAAGATTAGATTGACTAAATAAGGAAAGAATGACAATGCTAGGGCAACGAGGATGGGTTAGGTGTGAAAGAAACCCATCCATGTGGAGCTAGGGGCAAGATGAAGAATTGATTTGGAAGTATTTGATTATTGTCAGGAAATGATTATACGGAAATAGTACACATAACACAACGTGATTTGGACTAATTGGTTTTTTTTACACGTGACAAATGGCCCACTAACAAAAATACATAGAAAGATTGATTTTAAAGTGTCAAAAAATACAAGGACTAATTTTACCACTTTTAAAAACTCAAAAACACATGAGCCACTTTCGTATTTAACCCTAATTTTGAAGCCTAATATTAGCAATTACATGAGCAAAGTTCCAACTCAAAAACAAACTAAGATTTTGAATAGCCATATAAGTTAATTGCATCCCCTTCAAGGATAAGATTACCAACTTACCACATACATACGAGCTACATGAGTAGCCAAAAGGGCAACTAGGGCTCAAATTGCTTACTTTTCCTATTTAAAAAGCTGTAAAAGTACTTAGGTGTGCTAATGTTCGTGTAAATTCTTTAGTTAGATGGATCACTTTTTATCTTGTATTTAAAAACATTTTTAATTGATTTCTCATTTTCACTTTCACTCAAATAAAAAATGAGAAAGACTCTCCCTCGTAGACTTGTAGTTGTAATCTCTTTCCTCATTTGAATAAAAAAAAAATGAGGGAAAAAAAAGAAAAGAAAACAAGACTATGTTTGAAAGCTTGGCCAACAAACGTAAGCGATGTGGTTGTGATTTATTAGTAATGACAGCAACGGTAATAATTACAAGCAGCCATAGGCATTGGGTTTGGTAAAGGTCAGACGACTTCTTAGCCCGTTAGTTTAATAACTAACCGGAAAACTTTACTTTAATCCATTAAATTATTAAGGCTTTTCCAATCCGCTTTATAAATTTTAAAAATTCTTATTTTAATGTTTTTTACTTTAAAAAAAATTGCAATATTATTCTTATTGTTAAAGTTTGAGGTTAAATGGAATGAAGTATAAGTAAAATGCCTCTTATATCTCTATATTTAAAAATTAATTTATAAATAATTAAAAGTTATAAGAACAAAAATAACATGGAACCACCACTTGGCTGCAGGTCAGCCTGACAGCAAAATTTTAATTTTTTTTTTTATAAATTCTTTATGTTTACAAAAGGAATATTTTGAGATTTTTATTATTTTTCTCCGATTAAATTTAACAAAAAATCCTACCAAAAGAGTAATATTACCAACTGTTTAAAGTTTAATACACTAAATTAAAAGTTTCTGAAATTATCAAAGTGATTACAGAAGTCCTAAGAATTAAAAAAGGTTAGGTGAGTTGCCCTAACTAATTCAAGACCATGTGAATCCGATGTTATCTGCTTACTAAGACTATCATGTTCTTCGGGAACACATTGCACCTTCTGGAAGGTTAATTGGTTGAAGCATAATAAATTAAGAAAAAACAATTTCATATTGACAACTAGGAAGACTCCGAATCCAGGAAGGAACCAGACTTTGTGTTACTCTCTCTCTCTCTCTCTCTCTCTCTGCCTCCAATCAATCAAATAGTTCAGATCAAACTGAATATGCACTGAAGAATAATATTCTTTTCATTGGCAAGTTTTGCACGTGTGATGAATCTTCTGTACATGTTGAACACTGTCATACTGGTAAGTATCTACTACTGATGTTTTCTATGTCAACAGCTTCATGCCCAAGCTTTCTATGAAATGGCTAAATCTAGCCCTTGATTAAATTTGCTGCCAATAATGAAGATAGGCGACCAATTACTCAGATAGTCCAAGGAAATGAGAGAAGCTTGGGTATTTTGGCTCCCATCCTATTTCCTCACGAGTTTTCGAGTTGTTCAATCTCTTACCCAAAGGGTCACTAGTGCCTGCAGAAACAAGGCATAAAACTGAGTCCAAGTTCAGAATATCAGAGAGCAAATAACAGGTTCCTATCAAAATCAGAGGAACAAAAAAAATAGGTTTAGTTTGAAATATCAGTGAAGGCCGGAAGGGCCTACCTGTAAAGCCCTCAAATTTTTTGCTGAATTTACCACTTTTAGTAACCAAGTCCATTACTTCCTGCCTGCAAAGAAAAATTGAGGTCATCAGAGAAAGTCCCATAGTGATAATCCCACACAGTGATAAGTAAGAACAATCTCATTGGTACTATATCACAAATTATATGGCAAAGATCGGGCAGGAGTATTAAAAAACTGAAATGACAAGAGTAGGGATGAAAACAATTTGGACAAAGGTTGTCAAGGTCCCCCAAAGTCAAATAACAATAAAAAAGACCTGGATAAAGGATGATTGTCGCAACCCATGAAAATCCGGCCACGAAATTTCTTCTTCAAGATTGCAACTGAAAGGGTAGCCGCATCCTGTTAAAAGTAGACAGGTAATGTCAGCCCCACTAATTATAGCACAATGATGCATTACAAGAATGACAGGAAATGTCGCTGACAATGCAAAGATATAAGGCATATGGAACTCAAATGATTTTATTTTTTTTGTTTTACTTTTAACATAATCAAAATGCAGAAAGCAAAACCATTAAGATAACTTGTCAGAAAAAATTCAAGCCCTCGAAGAAATTGAAGTAATTGATTACAAGGAATTGAAAAAATTCTGCATAAATGAACTATTTTGACATAATTCCTGAAGTAGAATAACAAGTATAGAAGAAAGACATTGTCACCTCATAGTGTATAAGATTCAGGATGTGATCTGGACGAGTTTCAACAGTCCCTTTCTCTAACCAATAAACATGTGCACCTCTATCTGCTTTGTGTACATAGTTAAGTTTAATCCTATCCATAACAAATCACTGAAATTTCTCCTGGAGGTGTAAATGAAATTCTCACAATTCAAGTATCAGAAAGGATATGTAAAGTCCTGCCAATCTAAGAACACAGCCATCGTATTCGAGCACTACTTTTTCCGCTTTTAGAAGGACATCTGTCCTAGGGCTCCTCCCAACAGGTACAACCGGGGTGTCCTGCTCAAGAAGAATACTAACACATTACAACATGACAACACTCTACATCCAATAAGTTTGTAAACCATACTGGGTCACAAAAGGCAACATGGGCAATGCATTGAGTTAACCACAAAACAAGTAAAATGCTAGACCTACAACTCGTTTACAACTTGTAGACGTGTCAGCACGCAATTAAAAGTTTTTTTTTTTTTGGTAGCTGATGTGGTTCCAATGTGTTAGCAAGTTGTAAAAGAGTTGTAGGTGTAACATTGCTCCACAAATGAAACTTGACCACAGGTTTTTAGAGGACAAACCCATATGTCAATGCAGAGAACAGAAACCACTTTAATCATTATAAGAACAAAAAAATGTTACCCAGTAGAACAATGTATTATGTTAGATGTAACACCTCATCACATGGTCCATTGTCGTTGCAATCATATGGAGCAGAACTTGATGTAAATAAGAAAGAACCTTCACCATTCCAGTTCAATGCAGCCAGCCTGCTTAGTACACAGTCCAAACCAATAAGGGAAAAACACAACTTCAGATGAGTTGACAGTAGGAAGAATTACAGAATTAAATTTTGATTTCTTCCAGAAAATTATAACCAATTTTCTAGCACCTAGCCCCCCCGTCCCAACATAAAAAAAGCGTTCCATAGACCACTAGTGCTCGCTTAGTCCAGCAATTTCAATCCAGAAAGCTAATGCTCAAACACAACCAATCAATTCACAGCTATGAAGGACATATAAATCTCTTATTAACTATAATTTCTCAATATTCATGCACAATTTAAAAATGTATAAAGAAGTTAAAATCAGAAATAATGATTGAGTCAACTCCTAGGATTAGATAGAGATTCAGTGTGAACTAACAGGTACTGCAGACCTTCCTACATAGTTTAGCTTTCCTATTACTTGTTGTTTCCCCTTGGACGGTCTTTAAAAATTATTCTACATAATTCTATCTACTGATACCTTGTTATTCTACACAATTCATATAACTTCCCATATCTGATATCTAGGCCTAACAAGCACCAAAACGATCATCTTATATACAAGTAAACCCAAAAACACATCCATGTTCATATCAGGAAGCTAGTTTAAATTGAGCAGTCGATAGGTAATAATTCTCGAAGCTCACCTGACATCGCCGGGATAGTCTGAAGTTCGCGAAGGAGGAGCACAGAAAATGACATACGGAAACCGGCCCTTCACATCAGTCCCCTTCAAAGACGGATTAATCCCCATCTTAATCAATTCGTCATGGTGATCAGCGGTAACTGTTTGCCCAACTATTTTACAACCTGGATGTTCCTGCTCAACGTAATATCCTCACAATTTGAACATTTTCTCCTATCAACAATCACAATAAGCTTCTGCTAACGTCTAAAAACTAAACCTCCAAATGCATAACAAATAATTCCCAAATACTCTTCCAACATATACCACGCAAAAGAATTCCCATAACGAAGAAAGATTCTAAAACCAGTTTTAAAGAAACATAAACCACTGGTTTAACCTAATCAAATGGGATTGCTGTGATTAATACCTCGCGCCATTTTTCTGCGACTAAGCGACCAAGAACGCCTGGTCCGACAATCAGGAGGTCATTCTCGCCCACCAAACCAGAAGACGCAGCCTCCAGTTCTTCGTTTGCTGCACCTTCAGCACACAACCAATCAAACGGTCAGCAAGGCAAAAAATTTCACTCTAATGGTCGCTGTTTGGTTACCGAGAAAAAAAAAAAAAAAAAACATACAAGAAAAGTTACAACCAAACAAAATTGAATCACAGATCATCTACTACGATTAACTATTTTCTCAAACCAATGACTAAAAATGTATCAAAATCTGCGTAATTGAATAGAGAGAGAAAGAGGGGGGGGACCAATGGTGAAGGAAGCGTTGACCGCGAGAGGCGTGGCCATCGAAGAGCGTTTCGTGACGAAATTGGGGCTTCTGAGGAGCGAGGCAGAGCGTTTCGAGACGAAGCGCGAAGGTGGGATTGGAAAACAATGAAGCTTTGAGAAATGTGCAACGAGTGTGTGAGGTGTTGTGGTGATAATGGGTGCGCCACAGCTAATGCCTCCCATTGAACAAAATGGGCAAGTTCGGTAGATAGTATTAAGATTGAAGGATGTTTAGTGTGAGAGCGAGAGGGATGGAGATTTCTAGTTCACCATTGGTGAAACTACACGTGGCTCTAGAAGGATTTAATAGAATGATCACGGCGATCGATCGATTTTATTTTCTTTGTTTTTTTGGAAAGAGTATAGAAGAAGATAGTTTGAACGACAATACACTCTTCACTGCCTTGGTCGTCATATGATTAGGACAGTTGCATTGCTTCAGTGCTATCTAGAATTTAGCTAGAAGCTCCAAGAAGAGTAGAGAAAGCCCCACATTTGATTTGGCACCCTCAATCTAAAATGGATTTGAGCTAACAATAGCTCTCTAAAATTGGATTGGCAAAGTAACTCAATAAAAAATAAAAATTGTCATTTTTCTCTCTCTCTCTCAAACGACCCATCTTCTCCTTCAAGTTTCTCCTCCTCTCTCAATGCTTCTTCTTTCTTCTCTCAATCTCTTTCTATGAGCAAAGATGAGCTGCAAGTTTGGTAGTGGTGGTACAGAGTATGTATAATTCACAATTTTTAACACGACCCGCGAACTTGATATAAAATTATAGACTTAGGGTTTGACATAAATGGGTCAATTGGCTTGACCCGTTTATGAAATTTTATATATATATATATATATATATATATATATATGTTGAAATAGGTCAAACGAGTCATGTTTGGGTCACTTGAGGGTTGTGTTAAGATTGAAGAGTTTAACTTATTTAATTAAATAAGTTGTGTTCAGGTTGACCTGAACCCGACCTGCCAATTTGAATTGTCAGCCCTAGATTGGAGAGGCACTGTAAGATGCACAAATGCCGGTGGTTGAGAGTAGCAGTGAAGGTTTTGCGGTGGTTCAGTTGTAACAATAGTTACAATAACAATTATTTCAATTGTAACAATAGTTACAAATTCAGCAATAACAAATTCAACAACAATTAGTAGCAATGATAAGTTTATACATAGCAATAACAATTAGTACAAATAATAACAATAATGTCAACAATAGGAGAATAGTTGCAATATTAATTTAAATAATCACATAAAATGAAGAAAGAAAATAGTGATTAAGGGAGAGAGGATGCGATGGTATGATATTACAAGAAGGAGTGGCATGACCTCAAACCGACAATGGTTGAGCCTTTGACAAATGTTGAGCTATGTATAGGAAAACTAAGGTGTTGTTTTATGGTGGGATGAGCTTTCCACCAAGCTTTTTAGATTTTTCCTTAAATTAAAAATATATGGAGATAATAAGAATGAGATGTGAATCTCTCTCTCTCTTTGTATGTCTTGCTTGGCAAGTGTTCGTCCAACAACAAATAAAGTAAGAGGAATCAATAAAGTTCTTATAGATAACAAGGAGCAAGATGTTCTTTTGCTTATGATAATTTTGTATTATTCCATTGTTAATGTTGTTCCAAGGCTTGGGTTCTGTTCTCTTGTTTCTTGAAGGCCTAAGTTATTCCTCCTTATAAAGGAGAACAAACTTTGCGTTCCAAAAAAAAAAAAAAAACTTATTTAAGTTTCTCACCTATGGTTTTAGACAAATATGCAAGTTGTTGAGTAAGCGGTTTAGATTCTCAATGTATAATGGTTGAAAATACATGAGATGGTGACTTGTCAAGTTACAAGAAACTAAGTTGAAGTTTAGTCATTCAACTTGCTGCATATCAGCTCGATCTATCTTCATAATTTCTATGGCCCATTCATTGTGCCAACTCACACAATGCGTAGTCATGGTTTAATGACAAAGCCGTTGGATCGTGTAGAGAAGCTGAATCATGAATTGAAGATCAATTTTGATATGCATCCCATTGTAAGCCATGAACCTAATAAAATATGATATGAACAATGAATCCAATAAAATGTTAGGATTTTGTGAACTCTTTTTTAATGAAACTTTGGCCCAAAATCATGATTAAGTTTGAGCTGGCTTCTAAGATCGTACCACATGGATCGAGAGTAAAAAATAAATAAAATCAACTCTCAACATTTTTTAAAAAGTATGTAGTTACAATAGATAAACCAATCTATTAGCTAAAATTTTGGATAAAGTTGTGAATGCTAAATGTGAAGAGATGTCAAACCAACCTAGATAGTTTCACAAAAAGCACAATGGGTCGTATGTGTTTCCTCAAGTAGAACCAAGTAGTATTTTTTTTACACTAGCCTCCAAGAAATTGGTGGACATAGACATTGAGCATGAATCCCACCTCCCTTAATCATCGCAAATGAAATTCATATATGACCTCAAATTCATTAAACCATGTGGGCATCGTTACATTTTTTTTTTTTCCTAATATTTTTTACTTTATCTACACAATCATCATACTTGCCATAAAATGTGACTATACCAAAATTCGATAACATTTGCAGTTTATACCAATAGAGATTTCTTAATGCAATCTCAAACATACTTTAAGTTTGGCCTTTTATAGAGTAAAATAATCAAATAAGTACTTTTAAAGTTTTTTTATCAGATGGGTGGGCATTTTGTTTGGCACTGCTCTTTAGGTAATAAAAAATATTTTTTAAGTTTTCTAACGCAATTCCAAACAAGTTCTAAGAATTGCGTTATGGAGGTTAAAAATTACTTTTAGTACCTAAAAAGCTGTGCCAAACAAAAAGCTGTCATGTTTTGTAAAAAATCTCAAAAGTACTTCTTTGACATTTTTACTCTAAAAATAATCAAAATACATTTTAGGAAAAGCTTAAAAATAAAGATTTTTTTTAATAAGTCTTTTATTTATTATTAGTTTTTTTTTAAAGCTCTATTTTCCAACGCAATCCTAATCATGCTCTAAGTCTTGATCTTAAAGTTAAACTACTTAAAAAGAGCTTCTATATGTTTGTTAAGCTTCATGTTTAAATAGTTTCCAATTAAACACTATAACGTCATTATGATGCCCAAATTCAATTGAATATTTGATAATAATGTTGTTACTCTAGCTGTTTTATTTTAAAAGTTAATAGGCATTAATTATACTAAAATACTGTTTTTTTTTTTTTTTTGTTTTGATAAAACAATACTCTTATATTAATCAATCGGCATGAAGAAGAGTACAAAACTGACATAATCAATCATCCAACGAACTCCAATTTCTCCCTAATGGCCTCAACGGACAACAGGTAGCACTAACACAAAGGCTACACCCCCCCCCCCCCGCCACCCCATTGTCCCCATTAGTTTCTGCAAAATCAAAGCCGGGACAGGTTTTCAGTGATAATTAACAAGACTCATACTGCCAGAGCAATTCGCTCCAAACAAATAATTTCCTTAAGACAATCAAGCGTTTCTTCACTCCAGGTCCTATCTATAGCATGTGAAGCTGCAAACCAGGAAAGGAGATGAGCTGCTTGATTCCCATCTCTACGTATAAAAGTAAATTTCCAGAAAGAAATCCCCTACACTTCAGTACGTATGTCGTCCACAACATGACCCAAGTTGCTTATATCACGATCCAAGGAATTTATAGCATCCACAGCTACCTTTGCATCCCCTTCAAAATGGACCCTCTCCAACCCCATAGATCTGCATACTTGGACTGCCAGAAGAGCCCCTGTAAGTTCCACCCCCAAAGAAGTAAGCAAACCCTATCGGGATACACGTTGTGCGGCAACCAGCCGCCCCATACAGTCATGGAGGACTAGCCCAAAACCGGTGCAGCCCTGTGTGCGATTAATGCCGGCGTCCCAATTGATTTTTAGCCATCCTACCTATGGTGCCATCTAGCGAGCTGGCTGCTCAGCTAAAGCGACGGTGGGTGTTCTGTTCGTTACAGTAGCCTTATTGAACTTAGCAATAGCATTTGTGGTCAGTTGCAGCAATACGGACAGATGGGTTAGAAAACCCCCATGTACTATTTCGTTTCTCCTCAACCAAATCCTCATGGCTAGCCCAACAAACATTTGCACCTCATCAGGAGAACATTGAGCTAAAACACCCTTAACCACCTGAACGAAATAAGGGCCTATGAAATTCCTCTTCTGGAGTTTTTTATTGCCCATGCTCCAAACGTCCATGGCAGATGGGCATTGCCATAGAATGTGAAACCCCGTCTCCACCTCTCGCCCACAAATTGGACACTTGGGATCATCAACAATGTTCCGTTTGTAAAGGTTGGCACGTGTAGGGAGGATGTCGTGGCAAGCCCTCCACATAATTTTTTTTTTTCAGCATTTGGCACTTGCAATGCCCACAGTTCCTTCCAAACTGCCGACCTGTCATTCCTATGAGAGCTCCCAGCTGCTTGAGAGAGCAACAATTCTTGTTGTAAATGGTAAGCGCTTCTCACAAAGAAGATTCCATTCTTCGCACCACTCCATATTTGTATATCTTCTTGGTTGGTACAACTCAGGGGGATAGTCTTGATCATCTGAACGTCCTCAATATGGAACAAAGTTTCAAGAAGATGGGATTTCCACAATCTCGTATCATCATCAATTAAAGTGCTTACCGTGGCATCTGCATCCAACACAATGGGAGGGGATAAGATTCGGCCCAAGTGAGGGGAGGGGACCCATCTATCTTTCCAAATCCGAACTTTTTGCCCGTTGCCAACCCGTCATACCAAACCCTCTCTAAGTAATTCACGTGAGCTAAGGATGCTCCTCCAAGCAAAAGAAGTATGCTTACCCAATGTTGCATCAAGGATATTAGTATTCGGAAAATACTTGGCCTTCATAATTTGCCCAATAAGACTATTGGGTTGCTGCCAAAGCCTCCAACATTGCTTAGCCAAAAGAGCTTTGTTAAAACTTTGAAAATCATGAAAACCCATCCCCCCTGAATATTTGGACCGGCCCATATTCTCCCAATTCATCCAATGCACCCGAGACCCATTAGCTTGGTTGCCCCACCAAAATTTCTTTATAAGTGAATTTATTTCCCTACAAAGACTTTTAGGAAGCAAGAAGACACTCATACAGTAAGAGGGGATCGCTTGGACGACCACCTTGAGTAAGAAGACACTCATACAAAGACCTTTAGGAAGCAAGAAGACACTTATACAGTAAGAGGGGATCGCTTGGACGACCACCTTGAGTAGTATTTCTTTACCCACTTGGGAAAGAAATTTCAACTTCCAGTCTTATAGTTGCTTCCAAACTCTGTCAATAATACCCCTAAAAGCTGCCGTACGAGATTTCCCGACCATAGCAGGCAGGCCCAAATAAGCAACAAAAAGTTGAAAAGTTGGCATGCCAGAAGTTGTAAGAATCGCTTCTCTATCCACCAGAGGAGTATTTTTATTGAAATAAATGGACGTCTTAGCATTATTGAGTTGTTGGCCCGAAGCATCCTTATAGATTTTGAGCACATTCGTCAGACAATGCCATTGATTTATAGTGGCCCTGCAAAAGAGCAAATTGTCATCTACAAAGAAAAGGTGACTCAGCCGAGGACCCCTTCTCGATGTAGGGACCCCCGTCAAAACCCCATCTCCATTTGCTTTAAACAATAAGGCACTAAGAGCTTCCGCATATATGAGAAACAGATATGGGGAAAGTGGATCACCCTGTCTTAAACCCCTTTCTGAAATAATATGGCCATATGGGCTGCCATTAATAATGACAGCATATGAGACCGTGGTCACACACATCCTTATAAGACGAATCCATTTTGTAGCGAACCCCATACAACTCATAATAGATTCAAGAAAACTCCACTCCACCCGGTCATACGCTTTGCTCATATCTAATTTCACCGCCATAAAGCCTTTTTTCCCCTTCATACGTGAGTGCATTGTATACAAAGTTTCATACGCTGCCAACACGTTATCAGTGATAAGCCTCCCATAGATAAAAGCGCTATGAATTGGGGAAATTAACAAGTGGAGGATTTTTTTGAGCCTATTAGCCAACACTTTTGAGACCAATTTATACAGTACATTACATAAGCTAATGGGTCTGTATTCACTAACATTGGTAGGACATTTCACCTTCGGAATTAGAGCAATATTAGTGGAATTTAAGGAAGAAGGCATAATACCCGAATTAAGGATACCCAAAATTGCTTGGCTGATGTCTTCTCCCATTGTATCCCAATTTTTTTTGGAAAAATCCAGCAGTGAAACCATCAGGGCCCGGTGCCTTCAAATGGGCCATTTGATGTAAAGCCGATATACCTCTTCTTCGATAAACGGCTTGAGCAATTCTGCATTCATCGCATTGGACACCCTCCTAGTAATCGGGTGAAGGCAAGCCTCTAGATCCCCTGCATGATCCGAAGTGAACAAACCAACAAAATAACTTATGAAAGCATTTTTTACCTCTTCCTCAGACTCCCAGCCCCTTCCGTCACCATCTTTTATTTGCACAATCCGATTGGATTGACGTCGAGAATTCGCACAAGCATGGTAGTACTTCGTGTTGTGATCCCCATATTTTAACCCATCCGTCTTTGCACGTTGCTTCCGTATAAGATCTTGCTTGTCCATTAGAAGTTGCAGTTTAGCATTTGTAGAATTAAGCTGATGACCAGTTTCACCGCCCTCTTCATCGTGTAACCTACTTAGCCTTTGTTGGAGTTTTTTAATGTTGCCATGCAGATTCCCATGCAGGCCTTGCTGCCAGCGTAAGAATCCCTCTTGACAACGTCTTAAGTTTTCTCCAATACTTCCCCTAAATCCCGATTGTAGGTTTACGCCAAGCTTCTTTTATCACCTCGTCATATCCCGCATCAAGGGCCCAACTCGCCTCATAACGGAACCTTGTTTCTGCACGGCCCCTCGTCTTCTCCCCTGTTAATACAAGGGTCAGCAGGAAATGATCTGAACAGGTGGTCACATCCACCCAAATTTCTGCTTCCGGATACAAGATTCTCTATTCGGGGTTTGCCACACCTAGGGGTGTCAACCCGGTCCGGTTTCCTGGTTTTTGGCCAAAACCGGAACCGGAACCGGGGTATCCCGGTTCTCAATTTTGAGAAACCGGAACCGGAACCGAGGTCCTGGTTACTAGCTGGTTCCGGTTTTACCTGGTCCGGTAACCCTTTTTTTTTTT
Source organism: Corylus avellana (assembly GCF_965113065.1). Classification (NCBI taxonomy): domain Eukaryota; kingdom Viridiplantae; phylum Streptophyta; class Magnoliopsida; order Fagales; family Betulaceae; genus Corylus; species Corylus avellana. Next base: position 37,381,350 of record NC_142491.1, read on the forward strand.
TTTTTTTTAAATTGGTTTTTTGGCTTATTTTAGGTATTGGGCCCAAAATAAGCCAATTTTTTTTTTTTTCATAAGTTGGCCCATTTTTTAAAAAATATATTAGTTTTTTTGTCTAAATTAAAGGGGCTTTGTTGTGATAGTTCCAAATAATTAAAAGATAAACCTAAAAAAGTCCAAAAATCCTAAAAAATCAATGTTTTTGCCTATTTGGGCCTTATAAGTAAAAATTTAATTTTTTAAAATACCCTAAACCTAAAACTAAGTGTAAAATATATATATATAATGGAAACCCGGTTTCGGTATTCCCAGTAAAAACCGGGTATCAAAAACCGGTACCGGTACCGAAACCGGGGTACCCGATTTTTTGATTTTTCAAACCGAGACCCCGGTTTCCCTGTTTTCTGGTTCCGGTTCCGGTTTCCTAGTAACTTTTGACACCCCCACCCTTATCCAATCGCTCATTTGAAAAATCATGTCCCTCCTGACAATTACTCCAAGTGAACTTAGGGCCCACATAGCCCAAGTCAGCAAGATTGCTATACTCTAAAGCCTGTCGAAAAGCTAACATTTGACTTCTCGCCTTATTTTTTTCGCCCCATTTTTCCGACGAGGCCACCACTTCATTGAAATCTCCTATACATATCCACGGTGTTGTAGAATGACGAGCAAGATACTTAATTAGTTCCCATGCTTCAAATCTTTTTGAGGGTTCCGGGTGTTCGTAAAAGCCCGTGAATTGCCACTCCCTCAACTCATCTGGTATTGTCACCAAACCACCTATATGTCGTTGGCTAAAATTTTTTATATTAACCGATACCTCATCCCCCAAAAATAGAGCCATACCACCATTCTTTCCCAAACAGTCAACGACAAACATATTTTCAAAATTAAGTTTACAACGAATTACCTCCATTTTGTTGAAATGTAACTTGGTCTCCATAAGAAAGACCATAGTGGGCCTCTTTTGCTTCAACAACCGGCAAAGTTCCTGAACTGTTCGAGGGTTCCTAAGCCCTCGACAGTTCGAACTAATTATCTTAATTGCGGTTGGCGGGGCTGTTCCACAGCCACCGCTATCCCCGATCTATTTTGTGTATCCACCAAACAAGTTGTTATTTTTTCACTCTGCGTATCTCCACTTGGTTTGAAATCGCCATTAACATCTATTTTGTGCTTTGGGCCTTGGTTAGTACTATTAGATTCCTCTGTGTCTATAACACCACAAACTTTACGTTTCCAGGAGACCATAGCTGTCACGTTATCCCTATTTTCCTTATTTTTTCCCCCACGTTTCGTCTGCATGGCTTTTTCAACCTCAGAGAAAGTCGGGCCTCTAAAGGTTTGCAAATTCATGGGGCTACTCATAATTCCATTTGGGCCTATGGAAAATTTTTCCACCGATCCATTGACGGTCTTGCTACCCACGTGTCCTGGAGAATCATGCAAAGAGAGATTACGTGCCTCCTCATCCCATTTTCCTTTTTTAGTAGCCCGTGATTCCGGATACACTGCCCGCAAATCCTCCCCCAGTGAAACATTATAGTCAGGTTCACGCTCCTTTCCTTGTGAGTACCTATTCCTCTGTAACCGTTCCCCTTCGCGTTTCTTTCCATCAAGAACACCATGATTTATGCCTCCACCTCCGCCCTTATTGTTTTGGAATCTATGGTTGGCATTCTCCTTGGGAAAGTCAGTGACAGTACCGCCGCCCTCATCCCCGTCGGAATCTGCTCTATACTGCTCGTTGTTTTTCTGGTAGTCTCTATCCTAGTGAGTCTCATAGTCGCCCCGTCCTGCATTCCCCTGGTTACTCGATCCTCTTGCCGAATTTCTCCCTTGATTCCTTTCAGGCAGTCTGGTTGGAGATGCAGCCCTCAACCATGGGCCATATTCCTGCTCTTGATGGCAGAATGAACTTCGACGGGTGCAGCCTGCCTTACCGTGGATGATGACCCCACAGTTGAAACAAAATCTTTTTGGGAGACGCTCATATTGAAATATTATCCACCTGACAGCTCCTTGGAGTTTTATCTCTTGTCCTCTCGGGAGTGGTTTAGTTAGGTCGTGAATAATCTTAACACGTAGGGATTCGCCCCACCCTAGCCCCTCTCCATCCGTATCAATGGCTTCCACCACCCCTACCGAGGCCCCGATCATTTGACCTATCTCTCGACCCATACAAGCTAGAGGTAAATTTCTCATCCGGACCCAGAATGCAGCGTGCTCTCTAGAGAAAGCTAGGGTTTAGAGTCTCATTGGAATTGCGTTTGAAAAATATAACTTTTAAGTCAAAAAAAAGCTTTTTGGCAAAAACTTCATTTTTAAGCTTTTGCTAAAAGTGCGTTTTGACTATTTTGTATGCTTTTTGGACCCTTAAAAGCGCTTTTAATTTTTTTTTACCAAACGAGTACTTTTTTCTTCAAACAGACATTTTGAGTGTTAAAAGCACTTTTAGGCCTCTCAAACGCAATCCCAAAAAGACCATTTGTTCGTTTTAGATATATTTTTAAAAGGCAAAAAATGATAAAAGTCTAGATTTTAAGCTTTTTGATGATATTAGGCTAATACGAGTAATGCTAGAAGTCACTAGCATGTCCCTTTTATGTCACTCAAGGAATAATGTGACTTTTAAAATCACCATTGACCTTATGATTTATTATTATTAAATTTCGATCAAATAGTGATTTTAAAAACCATTTTATTATGAGAAGAAAATCCATTTGATGAGTTGGGAGAAGATGGGCCGACCTAAATCTCAAGGTGGTATGGGGTTTAGGGATCTTTGTTGTTTTAACAAGGCTTTGTTAGCAAAACAAGGCTAGCGACTAGTGCAAAACCCGGAGAGCTTAACAGCAAAGATCCTAAAGGCAAAATACTATCTAAATGGAGATTTTCTTGATGCAAAAATAGGAAGTAGACCCTCTTTAGCTTGGCTAAGTATTTTATCGGCAAAAAACCTGCTCCAAACTGGATTGTGTTGGAGGATAGGGGATGGCTAATTGGTGCAAATTTGGAAGGATAATTGGATTTTTAAGAGTACGTCCTTTCAGATTCAAATGCCTAGCAGAATTTTGGCGGCGGATGAAACCGTATTGCTCTTATGGATACACAATTGGGTGGATGGAACACCCCCCTCGTTCAAAGGGCTTTTGGGAAGATGAAGTGGAGATCATTCGTAGCCTTCCATGGAGTAGATACAGCAGCCTAGACAAACTGTTTTGGCAAACAACAAACTTTAGGGAGTTCATGGTGCGAAGTGCGTATTATCTTGAGAAGGAGAGGATTGGATCCATGCAAGGTGAGGGATCTAAAACCTCGAAACTCACAGGCATATGGAAGAATATATGGAAGCTACAAGTTACCAATGCAACAAAGGTTTTCTTAGGAGGGCAGGAAGTGATATTCTTCCCACCAAGAGTAACCTTGCAAAACGTGGAGTAGTGAAAGAAGAAACGTGTATGCTCTGTTGTAGTGAGAGGGAGACAGTAGCACACATCTTATGGTCATGTTTGTTGGCACATGATGCTGTGTGAGGCTATGAACTTCATTGACATTATAGATTACTTGTTTCAACACTGCAGCAGAGAGGATATGGATTTATTTGCTACCACTACCAGAAATATATGGAACAGACAGATATTTTTTTCTTCACGGAGGCCCTTTCCATCATCCTAATTATGTTGCTAAAGAAGTAGCTCTTTCGGTGCAGCAATACTGGAATGTTGCTTTAACGAGGGAAAATGAGAGCAGGCCTACGGGTGAAATGGCACAAGTACACTGGACATCTCCTCCACAAAATTTGTTTAAAGAAAATTGGGATATAGCTCAGTGCAAAGAAAAACAGCGAATAAGGATCGGGATTATCATAAGAGATTTCAAGGGTCTCGTATGTGCAGTTCTAAGTCAAACAATAGAGATCTACACCGAGGCTGCAACTGCAGAAGCCATGGGAGCACTAAGAGTGATAGAATTCTGCAAGGATATAGGGATACAAGAGGTGATTTTTGAAGGTGATGCTGAGGTGGTCGTAAAAGCCATTAATAAACGTTACTCTACGTTGTGCTGATATGGACATATCATAAAGGACATAAAAATTTTCTTGGGATGCTTCAGATGGAGGGAAGTGATTCATGTAAAGAGAGAAGCAAATGGAGCTGCACACGGGTTGGCAAAATTGGCGACACGTAAACAGATTAATAAAATATGGATGGAGGAGATCCCTAGTACTATTTTTGATATTGTAACTTTAGAGCAAATTGCTCTTTCTGTTTTATACTTTAGATTTATTTTGATGAAATGAAGATGAAGTCTTATTCGCACAAAAAAAAGAAAAAGAAAAAGAAAAAAAACAAACAAACAATCTCATTCTTAGAGTAACACAAGAGGGACACAATAGTGACTTCTAGATTTATTCGGCTAATACACCATTGTTAAATCACCTGTTTTCCCAAAAACTTAAGCTTATAGGAATAAATAAATTTAATCACTGAATCATTACTTTAACACTCCCCCTCATGTGTTAAAAGTGAGGTCCAACACGTAAAATATTTAATTTAAATGGGGGTGATTTGATAGAATCAAGGTTCGATCTCATAACCTGTGGCTTTGATACCATGTTAAATTACCAGTTATTTCAACAACTTAAGCTCATAGGAATCGATAAATTTAATAACTTAATCATTACTTTAACACCCTCCCTTACGTGTGGGCTCAAATTATATTTTAATAGATGAAGCCCAGTACGTAAAGTATTTAATTTAAATTGGGGTGAATTGATGGAGACAATGTTCGATCCCAGAACCTTTGGCTCTAATACCATATTAAATCACCAGTTTTTTCAAAAGTTTTGCTCATAGGAAGAGATAAATTTAATCACTTAATCATTACTTTAACAACCACCACGTGTATTCAATTAAATTGCAGTTAACCCTTGTGTGGAAATCTCATTTTCTACTATCTTTGAAAACTTTAAGTATAACTACTTATTGAGGCATGCTATGCTCCTTTAAATTATGGCAAGTGTTTTATAATGAGTTTGAGGTAAGTATAACTACTTAATAAGATTGATACTATTTTATAAATATGTTCAGTAAGTATATTTACTTATTGAGGACAATACTAAGACAAGAGGTATGAAAGAAGTGAATATAAGCAATTTTTTAAATAATGATTCTTATATGGTTAATGTGTCTTTATGGTAAGAGATAAACTCCTTTAAGAATGGAATATGATATTGCATACTTTGTACATTGATAATACTAAAGAATGTTAATAAAAGAGCTTGAGAGTAACGGGGTGCGTGGCTACCTAGTCCAACAAATCATATATATATATAAAAGCCGAATCACTCTTTAGAAGTAGTCTAGAATTGCGACATGTGACGTGAACTCTTTTTTTTTTTTTTTTTTTTAAAGGGTAAACCAGTTTTTTAAGGCATAATTTTTTAACAATTTTTTAAGAGTGAACCGGTCATTAAATTAGCTTAATTAAGAGCATTTAATTATATTTCAATAATTTTCCTTATATGTGATTTTTTTAAGTTCAAAAATTTAATATACGATATTATTTTCTTAGAATTTATTATTTTCCAAAACTATATAAAGACAATATTTAGAATTTAAAAACATACTACATGTTGTCTAGAAGAAAAAAGAGAGAGAAATTTTAGAGATTGTTAAGTTAAATATTCCACGTGTCCTTCTTGCTATTTTTTTTTTCTTTTATACTTTTCATTAAGTACATGTTTGGTATACTTAAAAAAAAATAAAAATAAAAAATACATGTTCAATAATATATTGGTGTATAACCTTTAGTATATGTATTTTCATTAAAAGATACATGATAGATTTTTTCATACACCTATTTTAACTTATAATGTAAAGTAAGATGAAATGTGTTTAAATTTTGAAATCAAATTATAATAAAGAATTCAGCGCATAGTACGCAGGTTATGTGCTAGTATTAATGATAAACAAGCTGGGGAGTTATGGCTATTGGTAAAAAAACCCAATAAACTTTATATGGTGGTAGTTATGGCTAAAAAAAAAAAAACCGTTAACCGAGTTATAACTCTAAATAAGAGGAGTGAAATGAAGATAAATAAGACTCTGCATTCAAAGATTAATATTATAATTATATGAGGATGATATTTTCTTAATAAAGGCTCTAGACGAAATCAGTAATCCTTATAGTTGTTAAGACCGTTGACTCACCTATCTGCCTATGTAATTGTAGTAATTTCCACAATCACATATATGTATATGCAAGATGCAAGTACAGAGGATGAAGGTCAGGACCACCATGATCTATATGCCAATTCTAATATCTATGGATGAGGCAATTTGTTATGATAGATTATTATGTTTAGTCTATCTTTCGCTACTTATTTGCTTGCCTTGTATTTGTATAAACAATTTGGTTATATTTGCTTATTCGCTGCATGTGACACATGTTTAATTATTGCTTTAGCGTGAATTTAAGATGTAATAACACAATGTTTATATTTATTTAATTAGAGTTTATACAACAACTTTGATGTAGTAGTATTAAATGTAAAATTAAATATTGTCGCTCACGGCTTTGTTATTTAAAAGCCAGAGCATTACAGTTATTGACAAAACCACTAAAGTAATATGTGATGTTGTACGGGTGCTAAGTGCTATCCGGACGGACTCTTTAAATAACGAAGCGATGTTTAGAAGAGCGGTTGCCAATGGCCTTGTTAAAGCCACCATTTTTGTGGAGGCCTTGATAAGGTGTTTACAATGTTGTTCTAAGACAAGCCAAAATGTTCTTAAATCTCGCTTTTAACAAATGCACTGCAACAAAAAACCTTTTTCTTCACCTAATAATCTGTGTCCCAAGACTAAATTAAACATCGTACTTAAATAATTATATCGTTGTAAACGTAATCAACCAAGTATGGTGATTCGGTGAAGTTGCTTAAGCATACTCTTCCTAATTTGATTGTGACTTTACTTTTCTTTTTTCCCTTTATTTTACATTTAATATCATGATTTTGATCCAACTCCATCCACCTTCCATCCCCTAAAAAATAAAATAAAAATAAATAAAACACATAAACAGATTTAGTTTCTTTCTTAAATCGGAAAGTACATTTTGCCCCTATAAACTACAACGCATTTTCACTTTGCCTTTATGAACTATCAACTGTGACACTCAACCCCATGAACTACCATTTTGTGCCCAAATCTCTATTCTGTCAGTCAAAGACGTTAATTCAGACGATCAAAGTGACAATGAGTTGTAGTTTATGAGGGCAAAGTGACGGATAGGCCTTCTGAGTAGCCTTTGACTGACGAAATGGGCCTTTGATTGACGGAATGGGGTTTTTGACACAAAATGGTAGTTTATGGGAGTTAGGTGTCACAGTTGGTAGTTCATGGAAAGAAAAGACCAAGGCATTGTAGTTCATGCGGCAAAAAGTACTTTCCCCTATATTTAAATCTAAAAGGACTACCCTCATTTATTTTTTTGTTTTTATTATCAGTTAAAAGAATAAAAAAAGTGAAAAACATGAAACCAATATCCGGATACCTTTTCTCAACAAAAAAAAGAGCAGCTCAACTGCTCAACTATAAAAACCTGTCAAGGAATTCATCTGTCAAAGCATTCAAATAAGCATTAATGCTCTAAGCATGGCATCATCACCACAAAGCTCATGCAGATTCTTCCACAGAATTAAGGCTTCTCCAAGCTGTTTATACAGCTTGAAGTAAAATTCTTCTTTATAAATCACTAATCACTGATTTTGCTGCCATAAAGACATCTAATCAAGCTCCTCCTAATTGTCCCTTTCATTTCGTTTTCATCCAACCTACTTTATTATGGAATAACAACATCATCGTGAAGTGTGATCTATCCTCCCATGGTCAGCATAAGCTCACCCACCTTAACAACCTTGTTTCTTAGTCTTTGTCCCTTATTTTAAATATCTCAATCTTTTTCAGATGGGTTTATCAGTTTATATTGGGGATCTTGACCAATTTTTTTTTAATCTAAATCACTAATAACTTGAGCAGCAATTACGAGAAAATTCAGACGAGGTTCACATGCTCAAATATTTTTTTGGGTCGTCCATCCATCTACAAGCTAGATATCTGAGTTGCTATCTGAAGTTTAGACCGAAGCTGAAAAACAATTGAGTTAATACATAAAAATCATGCAAAGTTAAATTATGTACCAATTGACAACACAAAAAGTAACAAAATTACTGAAGATCTCTATTTTTATAATAGTTGCCATATTAGGTAACTTATCTCTATCTCAATTACAAGTCAAATGCAAGCCAATCCTTTGAATTCCAACGTCAGCAGTACACATTTGCTGCTCGATGGAGGAAACTTTTGATTGCGCCATATCCTCTTGCTTGTCTTTTAATTGCTTTCCCACAAAACTCTCCCTTTTTCTTTTGGTGCAATTCATAGAACTAGCTTTTTGTTTATGTTTCACATACCATGATTTGAAAAGGATTTTTAGCTACATTCCTTCCTCATTAAGACATAATACATACATACATACATAGCTTTTTGTTTATGTTTCACATACCATGATTTGAAAAGGATTTTTAGCTACATTCCTTCCCCATTAAGACATAATACATACATACATACATACATACATACATACCCTCTTTTTTTTTAAAAAAAAAAGCCCAAATCTCAAGCGAAATTTTTAATAAAATAATAAAGTCAGTCCAAATCTCAACCATGGTCCTAAAACCAACGAGCCCTTAAAAACTATTATCAACCAGATTTTTTTTCCCTTGTTTTCAGCTCACGAGCAAATAGTGAACCGTATTGCCGTATTGGTGCGACGTTTCTCAGGAGGGTGTGGAACCCACGGCACCTTCCCACCGACTACCGCCAATTACAGTTCGCCACATCAAAACAAAACTCTATCAAACGCAGACACAACAACTCTCAGGCCTTTCCTTGACGTGGCGACAACTTATTGGTTCGCTTCACGTACAGCATCGAAGTTTCCCCCTACCGAATCACCCCCATATTGAGAAGGACAATTTGACTTACCTGGCTCACTTGCTGTGTGTAGTGTGTATAGCTCGCTCGCTCGCTCTGTCAGGTGGTCAAAAATACAAAGACCAGAAAGAAGAGAGAGGGATCCGATATTCTTTGCTCTTTCTTATACATTCTTTTGGTACAGAGATCTTTGAATCCCGACTGAAAAGTCCAACGGAGGACTTGAATTTTCCCTAAAATCCTCATAAAAAAAAAGAAAAACACTCTCAAGACTCACAAACACAAAAAGCTAGTGTTATTTTACTGTACTCTCTAGCTTTTCCTTTGTTGAGAGTATTATAGCTGGGTGTTTTTTTTGACTTCAAATCATTGCTCTCCCACACTTTTGTCTCGCAAAAGCTTCACTCTCTTCAATTAGCGTATGCGCATTCTGGAATCACTCAAATCTCTCTCTCTCTCTCTCTCTCTCTCTTTCTCTCTCTCAACCTTTTTTTTTACACGCATTAGGGTTTCGGGATTGTGTTTGGATGGAGAGAAAGTGAGGGAAATGCGGTGAGAAAATGAGTCGATGAGAGAGCGAGATGGGGTGTGTGTTCGGGAGAGAGGTATCGGCGAGGCCGAGCTCGGTGGAGGAGGAGAGGAACGAGGAGGTTAGGACTGAGAGAGCGGAGAGAGCCGAGTCTGAGGTTGCTGAGGCTCCAAACGGTGGGAATCGGAAGGAGAATGAGGAGGAGGAGAGGAGTGTGAAGTCGCGGAGGCGGTCGGGGAGGCCGAGGCCGAATCCGCGCCTTAGCAATCCGCCGAAGCACCTGCACGGCGAGCAGGTCGCCGCCGGCTGGCCCTCCTGGCTCTCTGCCGTCGCTGGAGAAGCCATCAATGGGTGGACGCCGCGGCGGGCCGACACCTTCGAGAAGCTTGATAAGGTAAGCGATCTGTTGTTACTTAATGTGAGGTACAGTGTAGAGTCAAGGTTCGAAGAGAGAATTTCATAATTTTTAATCAATATTCTAACAAGTTACTATAATTTCAGTTTGAATACGTGCGTGAGTTTCCTTATTTTGATGATTGTTAAGAAAATGTAGGGAAAGAGATGGAAAGGAATTGTTTAGGTTTCTATAAATAAGAAATGGTCCACAATTTCGGAATATGGTTAACTTGACTTTTTGGAAAAATCAAATAAACCTAATTTTTTAAAGGAGATATGGTTAGTTTAGTAATCTCTTTATTTTCATTAAATCTGTGTTTGTATCTGTCATGATTAGATTGGGCAAGGTACGTACAGTAATGTGTACAAAGCGAGGGATACTTTGACGGGGAAGATTGTTGCATTGAAGAAGGTTCGATTTGACAATTTGGAGCCTGAGAGTGTAAAGTTCATGGCCAGAGAGATTCTCATCCTGCGCCGTTTAAATAATCCAAATGTTGTAAAATTGGAAGGCCTGGTGACTTCGAGGATGACGTGTAGTCTGTACCTTGTGTTTGAATATATGGAGCATGATTTGGCCGGTCTTGCTGCGAGCCCGGGAATCAAGTTCACAGAAGCTCAGGTATTGCCAGTCTTGCTTTGCCGGCTTTTGTTAGATAGTCCAAGATATCTATGCCTGGGTAAATTTTAATCCGTTGGCCAGTTATCGTAAGGAGGCCATGTTGTTTCCTATTTCATATATATTATGAATATGGCAGGTCAAATGTTATATGCACCAGCTGTTATCTGGGCTTGAACACTGTCACAAACGGAATGTGCTGCATCGTGATATAAAGGGGTCTAATCTTTTAATTGACAACGAAGGAGTTCTGAAGATAGCTGATTTTGGATTGGCTTCCTTCTTTGATCCTAATCACAAGCAGCCTATGACTAGTAGGGTGGTTACTTTATGGTACCGACCTCCAGAACTTCTTCTTGGGGCCACTGATTATGGTGTAGGTGTGGACCTCTGGAGTGCTGGTTGCATTTTAGCTGAGTTGTTGGCAGGGAAGCCTATCATGCCTGGTCGCACAGAGGTAACTACCATATGTTTGAATGAATTCCTTAAATTCGTTTATTGCTTCCTTTGGGATGATTAATGTTGTGGAGGTCTGTAGTTCTTAAAGTCACTTGAAGTTTGTTTTGCACCCAACAATTGCTTTTGTTGCTACTGTTGTTACTGACGTTTATCTTTTATGTTACTTAGGTGGAGCAGCTTCACAAGATATTTAAGCTCTGTGGTTCTCCATCTGAAGAGTATTGGAAAAAGTCAAAGTTGCCACATGCAACAATATTTAAGCCCCAGCAATCATATAAGCGATGCATAGCAGAGACATTCAAAGATTTTCCACCATCGTCTTTGCCACTAATCGAGACCCTGCTTGCAATTGACCCAGCTGAACGTCAGACTGCCACTGCTGCATTGAGGAGTGAAGTGAGATTTTATATTCAACTACTATTTTTAATCTTCAGATTGCCTCTTATTAGCTATTCTATCTTTTCAATAGTGGCTTTTGCATGGCTGGTTTGCTTAAGATATATTTCAAGCTACTCAAATGTCTGAATAAATTTTAAGGTGATGTATAATGTCAGATTGATGTATTGATAAGAAAGATATTGCATTCTAGAATTAGTATTGCAAATTGCATTTGGTCATATATCAATGAGAATCCATGAATGAATCTTGTTACCTTTTTTTATTGTGACTGTTGTTATGTCCATTATTTAGATGTGGTTATTAAAAAACGTGCATCTATAGGTGAAGCATACAATTGTCTTCATCCTTTTTAGTCATCCCTTTTAGGGTTAGCCTTCTTGTGTTCCAGGTTTCTTTCAACTGTTAATTTGTTGCTACAACTAATACTTATCAAAAAAAAAAAAAAAAAAAATTTGTTGCTACAACTAAAATCTCTAACACTTGCTATGTTCTCTACTGAGAAAGTCTAAAACTACCATGTCTTACAAAATATTTCGAATGAGAACTGCTAAACTTTGGTATTGATAGACAAAATTAAGGGTCTAAACTATTTTGGCTACTTGAATGCATTCTGATTTTCCTGACATAAGATTCTCTTAGTACTGTATGCCATAGATTTTAGCCATCCAAATGTATTAAGTCTTTGACTTTTGGACCTATCTTTTGCTGATACTACTGGATTTATGGGTTTCTTTTTCCCCCCCTTTAAATGCAAATATGGTTATTTTGACCATTGTCTAAAAGATTGTTTGCCCATTTTCAATTTTTTCTCCCAAATTGAAACAATTATTAAATGAGGATATGGATCAATGGAAGGATTCAGATGAGAAGAGCCAAGCCTAATCAAGACACATCTTTAGCCGCTCAGTTCTGTTTTAAATCGATTGGTTCAAGTTTGTATTGAGCGCTAAACTTTGTAGTGCTCATGCTTGGTCACGTAGGTTTTGTTGAGCTTGAGCTCTTTACATGCCTGGGCTTATTCGTTAGCTGAAGCCATGGTTTATGCCTTTATAAAATAGCAATCAATATTCTTACCTTGACAAATGAACATGGATCCTCTAATTCATGGTCCTAGTGTGTATCCACTCAAAGCTTACTTTCATCGAAGTTTTTTATTTGTATGGAGAGCTTTTCTTTAAGTATACCCTTTGAGTATTTAAAAAAGATCAAATATCATTATACAATACATTCTCTGAGTTTTCCATTCAGGCCAATCTTGGCAATCCTTAAACTTGACTTGTTGAGAAACAAGTCCAAAGGCTGTGTTTTAGCCTGTTATGTTAAGCTGAGAAATAGCTGAAGGGAACTTATTAATGACCTGAGGTGGAGCTTTTCACAGGAAACTTGTTTATTTGTCAGTCCCAGTCAGTATTGGTTTTATCACTAGAACAGGATATTTTCTACTTCTTTGTTGGTTATTTGCTCTGAATCTGAGTTGAATATCTGTGTTTCCATTAGTTTATAATTATTAAATATGATATGCAAAATAATTTGTTTGGAACTCTTTTACTTCACCTCTACTAATTATTGTATATGTGATGGGTTTTTTTGGCAGTTCTTCACAACCAAACCTTATGCATGTGAGCCTTCTAGCCTTCCCAAATATCCTCCCAGCAAGGAGATGGATGCTAAGCTACGGGATGAAGAAGCTAGAAGGTGGAATACTGCAATTAATTTTAGTTTCTGATTGTTCGTCTAATCAAGTTTGGCATTAGTTGATTTCTCAAAGCACATGATTTTTGAACTTTTATAACGTTATTTGGGTTCTTTGTGAAGTGTCGTCCAACAATCTGAAAAATCGTAAAGTAATTTGCATAAGAAATTTAATAAAGGAAAAGTATTGCAAAATGTTTTGACAATTTTCATATATAACTCAATTTTGGTGCCTCTATAATATGTCCACAGCACCATTGCTTTGTCATATATATATGGAACAAGTTGAAATTTCCTCATCTGATGAATGGTTTTCTTTTCATGCTTTTACCAGCCCAGTCATTAGGCATTTCTTCTTGTATTTGTTAATTAGTTTCTAGATCATTTGAAAATTCATTTTCGTCATCTTCATCCTCTTCTTTAGCAAATACAAGATGTCGTATGATTGTCTAAATATCTAGCATATGTACTCTTTCCAACTCTAACCTTAAATGAGCTTTATGGCTGTAGATTGAGAGCTGCTGGCAAAGCTAATGCAGATGGTGTGAAGAGATCTCGGCAACGCGATCGAGCTGCTGTAAGGGCATTTCCTGCTCCAGAAGCGAATGCTGAGCTTCAAGCCAATCTTGATGTATGTCAGATAATTTGTTTCTTTCAGCAAAAAATCCTTCTAGCTTTTTTTTTTATTTGTGTATTTAAGTTAACACAATTGCTGAGGCTTCAGTTGTTTCGATGGACAGAACAAGTTTCTTATTAGATTCCATGGCATTTCATGGATTAGGTTTTTTGGGGAAGAAAATGTTACCTTGAAAACTTGAGAAGGAACATTTTCAAAGTTACACCTTTATTGGCTGATTATGTAGACGTATGAGTCCAGGAAAAGAGGGGCCCATGGACCTCCATAGTTGGCACTATCTATAATTCCTGTGCTTCTTTTTAGGAAAAACAATTCATGGACCTCCATAGTTGGCACTATCTATAATTCCTGTGCTTCTTTGTAGGAAAAACAATTTAAAACACTTGCACACACAATACCCTGGAAAACAAAAGAGCCTGTTGTTAGTATATGGTTACCACCACCCTTAGGGGAAGCATATGGTATAGTCACTTCTTTAACATAATAGGAGTGACAAGCGACAAAAACTGACTTACACACCAATGTGGAGCAAGCTGGTGTGGGCTCAACTGTGTTGTTGAAGTAATAATGGAAGAGAATGCGTGTGGACTTGGTGAGAAATGATATAAAGAACACTTGGAACCTTGGAGAACTGGTAGTATGAGCTTGCTCAATGTCTGATTTAACTGGCCTGGCTTGTAGAGAGGAACTAGCCTACACTCATTGCGTTTTAGTCTTTGTGAGGAAGTTACAGAATGCTGTGGAATGGGAAGCCTCCAAAGGAAAGAGGGTGGAGAAGAAAACTGGTGTCTGTCAATGTGTCTTGTAAATATAATCTTTGTTGTCATGCTCCACTACAAGTAGTGGATGCAAGAATATATCACTCCCAAATTTTAAACCGGAGGTGTATATGTTTGTGTTTCTAGATGTGCAAGGGAATATGTGCGTGTGCACATGAGTGAGCAAGTTAGTTGTGCTTATGGTACAAGTTTGGAGTTGTCTTGAAATTGTCAATTTGAGATATAGGAAGCATTATGTAAATAAAAAGTCAGAAAAACAATGACACCTTTTTTCAGCGTCAGTCCGTGATAGAATTTCAAAGAAATAAGGTATCTGTTTTATATTGGTTTCATGAGAAGAAAATGCAACATTTTTCCCCTTCAAATGTCTCACATATTATTAGTAAATAAAGTGGATAATCTGTAAATGTCCAACTTAAGTTTGGCATGTATGGACCTATGTCGCAATCGAGTAGTATATGACCTACAAATAATGGACAGCAGGGCATATCGATTTGCTGGGGTCAAAATTGGATGATCTAACATTCTAGTATCTGTGCCAAGCATTTTTATCTAATCAGACTAGCCAGCAGTGGATGCTAAGTTCTAGGTAGAGTAGAACACACCCTTGGAGTATGTTTGTTAATGTGTGTTGGGGGGTGGTATTTGTTTTTGGTTTGAAAGAATATTCTGATGTACCGTAAAGGTGAAAACTGTTTTTGTGTGTTGAATAGTGTTTCGTGTTTTAGGTTATTTGTTAATGTATTTCACTTGAGAATAGAAAACAAAGTCATTAACAAAACATTGTTTGTATTCGTCTTTGCTGGTTTGAGCCCTGCACACTCTCTCACGCGCACAAACACAACCCATGTTATTAATGCTTCCTCCCTGCACTAATGTAGTTGTTTCATTCCTGCAGATTTTAGTCCTCTTGCAGGTTCTTATTGTATAACTTCACAACTAAAGCCAGTGGAGTTACTTTCAATTGAATATTCATGCTAACTATAGTTTTATGTTACTTCCTATGACAGAGGAGGCGACTAATAACACATGCAAATGCAAAAAGCAAGAGCGAGAAGTTTCCTCCTCCACACCAAGATGGAACACTTGGGTATCCTTTGGGTTCTTCACACCATATTGATCCAGTTTTTGATCCTCCTGATGTTCCATTCAGTTCTACTCACTTCACATATTCAAAAGCACCTATCCAAACTTGGTCTGGCCCATTGGTGGACTCTGCTGCCGGTGGTGCTCCAAGGAGAAAGAAACATTCAGCTGGTGATGGTCATCCACATTCAAAATCATCAAAGAAAGACTCAAAAAGATAAAAGAGTTCTACTGGGATCAAAAAGACACAGGCATGTAATATAATTTTTATGCATTTGTGAGAATATTCATGAAGCTGTCTTATATTCGATCCGGGAAAGCCAATTAAATTGAAAGGAGAGGTAAGATATATCTTGTAATCCAGTTTTCACATTTCTTGTTCTATTTTTGAATTGTGAGAGGCTTCTCAATATTGTATATTTTTTCTTTTTTCTTTTTTTATATATACTATTTCCCCTTTTGAGTTGAAGTACTCTATTAGTTATGTGAATTTCTTAATAAATTTGCTTTGGGAACCCTGATCTTGTGTTTGATTTTTCTTTTATTTATAAATTTGTAACTTCTTAAATTTAAGAAGCTATTCGTATCTGGAGAGGTTAATTCAGGCTGTTCATATTTAAATCCTTATTTCAAGTGTTTTATTTCTTTTTAGAAGTGAAATTTTATTAAATGTTTGAAAAAAATCACATGATTTGAAAGAAAATAATAATAATAATAATAATAATAATAATAATAGCAGTATGCAATCCCATCACATCCCCAATAAAGACCATTGAATTAGATGATCATATGGGTGCGCGCATAATACGTAAGAATTCCAGCCGGCGCATCTGGACCTGTTACTGTTAAGAGTCCTCAGACAAGGGTCCTAAAGCTGTGTGCCCCATTATTTGGTGACAAGTGACAACCACCACTCTACCTTATGCTATGAAGCTGAAATATGCACATTAAAAAACTTGAAAAGTAAACTTTTTACACCCTTTTATTACATTTATTTTAGACTGATTGATATAACGTGCTTTAAGTGGTTAATACTTTTAATTATTTAGGTAATTTATATGAAAAGTCACTTAAAATACGTCATGTCAACTAATCTAAATTAGATGTGATAAATGATTGTAAAGAGTAATATTACTTATTTAAAAAACTCACGTATATTCGTTCAACAAGTATTTCCTCATACATTACACTGTAAATATACTAAAGGTCCATTTGGATTTGTGGTTAAAAAATGCGTAATTCAAACCCAAAAAAAAAAAAAATTAAAAAAAAAAACAATTTCAAAATGTGTGATTTAAAAACACAAATTTAAAGTAATAGTTAAGTATTTGATAAAATCGTGATTTAGTATTTAAATTAGCAGTTTTAAAAAAAACCCATCCCTTTGCCTATAATTCGAAAAGACATTTTTCTACATTTTAAAAAATACACTATTAAATAATACAATTTTTACAATTTTGTTTAAAATCACACTCTTGGCTTACAAAATAAAAAAGGGTCAAACGACTCTAAAGTAAAGTTGGAAAGTGGAAAAGCACTTAACTATTCCATTTGATACGAAAAGTCCAAAGGCAATACTGCCTTAATACCCTCTTTTATATATATATATATATATATGAGAAAAATTTACTTTACCCCACCTGAAGTTTCAGGGGGTTTTCAATTTGAACCCTAAAGTTTAAAAAGTGGCAATGTACCCTCCCAATGTTTCAAAAAATTTCAATTTAAACCTTTCGTTACAATTTCCGTTAAATTAGACGGAATTTTTTTTAAAAAAAACCTGAGAGTAATTATGTAATTTTAGAGATTTCCGTCCAATTTAACGGAAATTATTAACGGAAGGTTTAAATTAAAAATTTTTGAAACATTGGGGGGGGTACATTGCCACTTTTTAAACTTTTGGGTTCAAATTGAAAAACTCCTGAAACTTCAAGGGAGTAAAGTGAATTTTTTCCTATATAAGTACATTGAAAGAAACCAAACTACAAGAAACAAACAGGTTAAGGAGGGTCTTTCCCACTTAAGAGAAATAGACAAAAGAAAGAGAAAAAGGGAATGCTATTAAAAAAAAGATCTGGCTGCGGCTCAACGTGCCACATAATGAGCACAGAAGTTTGCACTTGTATTAACTTTCCTAGCTTCCCAAGAAAAAGCAGAAAGAATAGAACCTAGAGTATTTGAAATGACATTGGAGATGTGCTAGTCTTTGGATTTTTGTGGGAATTGTAGAGCTGAGATCACCCTCTTATATTTCTTTGTTTCTAACCTTTTCCTCCTTAGCAACTTCAGCAGAAATAAGCAAAATAGCTATTGAAAAGGTACAAAATTTTAATTTAGCTACTCATTTTTTCATACACGCTCCAACAAATTATCTATTCTACTTTTTATTTTCTTTAAATATTATTTTGTGTGGGAGAGAGTGTAAAAGAAAGAGGAGGAGAGAGATAGTAAAAAAAAGAAATTGAGAGAAAAATAATAATAAACAAAGTTTATAATGTGAATAGTAAATAAGATAATCAGTATATTTACTATTTATACGAGAAGAAAAACTACAAAATGACTATTCTACTAGAGAGGAAAAAATGCTAATAATAGTCAAATCTAACTATTATAAAAGATTTGCCTATTCTCCTAGAGATGCTTAATACGCTATGGAAGTAAATGGCAAATGCATTTACATATGGCTTGGTAAATTTTAGCTAAAAAATCTTTTATTTTTTTATTTTTATTTTAGTTATTTACTTCTTCAAAACACCTATATTATACTCGCTATTATAATTACTTAATTTTAGTATTTTATTTAAATATTATTTCTTTATTCACTTTCGCTATGCTCAAAAGAAGAGAGTTTATTAATTAATATATGTATCCCTCTTTTTGACTAAGTTGACTAGGCCAACGCAGATGAATTTTTACCCATTTTTTTACTATTTTGACTGGCCCACGAGAATACTGCTTAATAGTCTTGAATGAAAGGTAGGTTGAAGAGGAGCGAGCAGTTGCATGCTGGGATTGAAAATTTGAAAGGCAGGTAATTGGGTAGCTTTGGACCTTTTACAACAGGATAAATGCATTCAAATAGTCTCTATATATTTATATTGCTAGTGCCCCAACAGAACTGCAAACTCAAGCCATCACCGCCATGAACCCTTTATCTTAATTTCTTGCTTTCACACAAGGCAGAAGCACTGCTGGAGCCTGGAGAGTTGTTGAACTTCAAGGCCTGAATGAGACCACCGCCTCCTGCTGGGCCTGGCGGGCCTCCGCCTCGGCCTGGCTGGGGACCTCCTGGTCCTGGAGGTCCTCCGCCTCCCGTTCCGTGGCCCGGACCGCAAGGCTATCTGGGTGGCTTCTTCGGTGGACTCTGCAACTCCATATCTTCTTGGTATGTGAAAATTCTCTCTACTTTTTTCTTTTTTTTGTTACTATTCCTGTCTTCAAGAAAAAAGAAAAAAAAAAAAGACAAATAATAAACAAACCCTTTTCCATTAGAAGAAGTTGAGAGGCCAATTTTACATGCGAAAATGAAGTTTCAAGCTTTATATATATATATATATATATATATATATATATATATATATATATTTCTCAGAATGCATGTCTAGCTAGTCTTGCAATATATATATTATTTCTGAGAATCCATGTCTAGCTAGTCTTGCAAAAAGCAAGTAGGTAGAGGTAGATTGGCATGTTCTTTTGATAAAAACCTAACAATGTGCTTTCTTTGGTCGGCAGCGTCTACTTCCTCTGCTGCTGCTGGTTGATACAAGACTGCTTTGGAGGCCCACCTGGGCCTCCTCCTGGCCCACCACCACCACCACCTCCTCCTCCTTTTCCTCCCCCTCCTTATCCTGGGTCACCTCTTCCACCTGGTCCCCCGTTCCCTCTTAGTACTCCACCTCCCCCTTGGCCTCCTGAACCACCGGTTGGCCCACTTGGCTCTTATATTGATCTGCCTCCCCAACCTCCACCCCCACCCCCACCCGGTCCTCCTGTTGGCCCATTTGATCCTTTCGTTGGCCCACCTGGTCCTCCTGGTGGCCCATTTGGTGGTCCTCCCGGGCCTCCTGGTGGCCCACCTGGACCTCCACCTCCTTAGTCTCCTAATAAATATGTTTACTGGACCTTTTATTTTCAGTAATCCCATTTTTAACCTTTGCAACCGTGATAGATGTCGATTGATGTTCAGTAATGGCAGGCAGTGCTGAAAGTAAATGTACTCTCTAGATGTTTTTTTTTTTCCTTGGACAATGTATTCTACGAATCTACGGATTGAAAATAACATATTTATATTTCAACTTCTCATCAAATATCAATCCTACAAAATAATTCAACATAGGTCCATGCATATGCAACTGAATGTTTCAACTAAAGATGGAGAGCGGCTAGCCCAGGCCCGTCTTGAAGCACTACGCTCATGGTCATGGAACCTGGCCATCATGGGCTTACTGGCCCAAGTAGGGCTCATGCCCATATGAGACTTAGCTCCATTGGCAGTTTATTTGCACCAAAGCAGTTTGAATATATGGCTTTTTATTTGTATTAAAGGCCCATTGGCTTTTTAATACCATTCGAGGTAACCATCTCTTATTTCTTCAGGCTCTAGCACCGCACCACACACCATTTATTCAATTGTTTCATATTTTTTATCAATCCGCATGTTCTTTAAACCAAGTTGTATTAAAAGGACGACATAATTTTTCACATTGTCTTTGTGAAAAGTTATGATTAACTAGTTGGTTGGCAACGTCTTTTTGTATATATATTCTTAAGATTTTGCTTGTATCATTAGGATGATAGTTAGAAACAAAAATTTAAAGTAAGGATCTATTGACAGATTCGTTAAATTCACCTTAATAATTATGAGCTTCCTTAAAATTCAACTGGGTCTCAATAAAATTATTTTTCTTCATAATCTTAGGTAACTACAATTATATAATAAAAAATAAACATACATATTAATTTACAATTAACTAAAGAACAATCTAAATACCAAAGTTTACATAGACAATCTTATTACTTGATAGTAAATTTAAAAATAAATTCATATAAAAAATTTAATTACATACTTGAAAATTTTCAAGAAACATAAACTATTTGTTATTGGAAATTGTGCAAACTGCAAAATTGAGGCAAAAAATATTATCAGATTTTTTGTTCTATTCTTGCCGTGTACACTGAGCGCCACTTGAGAGAGATAGAAGAAAACAAGCCCATGGTATAAATCTTGGGTATAACATACCTTTGAAAATCGGTTTATAAAGAAAGAGTGTTAAATAATTTATATACACATGGTTAAGATTAGACTTAATTCATGTGGGATATTAGGATCATAACATACCACCACGCTTCTATGGCCAAAGTCCACGGCGGCCCACTCTATTGACACTGACCCGATGGTAGCATTTTCTCTTTTGGTGGCTCCATTCACCTATCAGTATTTTAATCTAGCCTATAAGTCGCCCCCTTGTGACTCGAACTCCTCGACATGGTGGCTAGCTCTTATACCAAATGATACAAACCTTTGATAGAACTCACCCTTGAAAACCGGTTTTCAAGGGTGAGTTCTACCTAAGATTTGTATAATTTGGTATCAAAGAATACTCCATAGATCGTTGATTGCTATAGAAAACAATCAACCTGACTGCTTTGATACCAATATTACGTGAATGCTTTTACATACCTACAACGTGATAGATTGTTAAGTTTTGAGGGAACCTAAAACCTTTTCAAACACGTGGTTTGTATTAATTTTCTGCTTACTTTATTCATAAAGTAATGGCTTTTAAATAGGCAAACTATTACAATATTTCTAGGGCTGAGTCATCAAGACTCTTAGGCCTCGTTTGGTTCGCGGATTGTCTAGTCCATTGGAAAATGATTAGCTACCACTGGGAATAGATTAGTTAGTCCTATTCCTTTGTTTGGTTGTAAGTTGTAACCCTGGAATAGACTACCTAATCCTATTCCTTCGTTTGGTACAGTGCAATATGTTGGTAAATGGAATTGTATTGTGATCTTATTTCCTAAAATACCCTTATAATATAAATACAATTTATATTATTAAGGACTTTCATTCTTTTTTTTTCTTTTTTTTTTTGAAACATAAACAATTTTACTATAATTTTTTTTTTTTTAGTTATGTCATGTATATATAATTTTATATATATATACACGCTTGAACAGGTATGAATAACCTGTGTTCAAGTGTGTGTATATATATCAGTGTGATTTTTAATTCAGTTATATATATATATATATATATATATATATAACTGAATTAAAAATCACACTGAGAAAGTATAGAGAAAGAGAGATGGAGAAACAGAATAATAATAAAAAAAAAAAAACCCTAAACAGAATCAAAGAGAAACGATACAGAGAATCAAAAGAAATAAAAAAACAGAAGAAAAATAAAAAAAATCAGAAACGTTTTGGGTATATATATATATATAAACACACACGCTTGAACATGTATGAATAACATGTGTTCAAGCGTGTGTGTATATATATATACGCTTGAACACAGGTTGTACGCTTGAACATAGGTTATATCTATATATATAACTGAATTAAAAATCAAACTGAGAAAGTATAGAGAAACAGAGATGGAGAAACAGAATAAAAAATAAAAAATAAATTTTTTTTTTTTTTTTTTAAAAAAAAAGCCTAAACAGAATCAAAGAGAAACGATACAGAGAAGAAAAAGAAAAGAAAAAAAAGAAAAAAAAGAAAAAAAAAAGAGAAATGTTATAGAGAAAAAAAAATCCAAGAAATAGAGAGAGAATGAAATAACCAAGAAACAAAGAAGAGAAATCGAAGAGAAGAATGGGGGAGAGAGATCGCTTGCGCAGAAAAGAGAGATCGTTGCTCTTTGAGAGATGGAGATCGTTTTGCAGAGTCTCCTTGAGAGACATGGGTGCTAGAAGGGTGAGGTTTTTGTGGGCAATTTACACGATAATTTTAATCCCACAGGAAAGGATTAGCTAAGCCACTCGTTTTTGAGTGACTTAGCTAACCCCGTGTATATAGGATTAGTAATCCCATGGGAATAGCTATTCCCGGGAATAGAGTGTTATCAAACAAAGGACTAGCTATACCTAGTGTTAGCTAGTCCAATCCAAGGGTCTAATCCGCGAACCAAACGGGGCCTTACATGGAAAAAAATAAAGACAATATCAAATAAAAATAAACACAATAAAATATTCTACTATATCATATATTTGAATATATGATACTATTAATAATCATTCCGTATGAAACTTCGTTCTTGTAACGGCCCATGGTCCTGTTTTCATATGGAGAAGACTATTAAGCACTCGTCACCTCGTTTATTGGTTGCCTTGATTTATGTGGTGTTTGAATTGGAAAATGGGGATTTTGGAGTTTAGTTTAACTTCTATGGCGTTTAAATTGGGGGAAAAGGAATTTTGGAGTTTAGAAGATCATGAAAGAAAATGGCAAATAATAAGATGTCTTTATCTTTTTCGTTTTATGTTCTACTTAAGGTGACATTCTCTTATTAGAGCGAAGAAAAAAAAAAAAAAAAACGCAATTCATTCAAAATTTTTATAAAAGTAATTCTCATACAAAAATATTGGGTGTACATGTGGATGAGGGATGTAGTTATTTGCAAGAGGTGTGATACAGTCACAACTTAAATTTAACTTTGGCCTAATTTATAGACCAAATTTCTCTCTCTACTTGAAGGCTCTCTCTCTTTCACACGCAGTTTTTTTTTTAAAAAAAAACTTAAAGATAAAAGTTAGGTCAAAATTGAATTTAAGTTGTACCTTTATCATTTTCCTTAATAACCACATCCACATCATGTTTTTACAATATTGTGGTTAGTATCTGCTATCCACATTTTATGTAACGTGCCTATTTTAATCTCTTGGGCCTTCTTTGGATCTTTATTACGGCTTATTTTAAACGATTTTAAAAATGATTTAAACCGATTTTTATTTGTTTTTAAGGCTTAATGTTTTCAAAATATATTGATTTTACGTTACCTGTGCATTTTTGCCAAAGTGAATGAGTGAATTGTGAAAAAAAAAAAAAAAAACAAAAACAAAAACAAAAAAACTATATATATATATATATATATATATATATATAAAATTCAAAAGAGATATGCTAAAATCTAATAAAAACTCTATATTTTGCCTATAAAAATTCATGTGACAAGATGCCGCATCATTTTTTTTTTTTTTTACAAAAAATATGATGTGACATCTTATCACATGAACTTTTATAGGCAAAATATAAAATTTTTATTAGATTATAGTATTTCTCAATCCAAAATGACAGCAATCCAATGAATTTATTAAATATAATATATATATATATATATATATATATATATATATAAAAAGGGTATTCGGAACTTTTGCTAACAAGATTGCATGTACAAATACAAATGGCAGATAGCGTGCACGACAAGGCGTTTGGAAAATTGGAAAGAATTTGTTTTGACTACCTTTTTCACGTTTCTCACCAAAATATGGTTTTTGCCGTTACTTTTGACCGTTATAATTTTGTAGAGGGCCTCTAAATTGGTTGAAACTTGGCTTTTTTATTTTATAAAAATGGACTAGAAAGGAAACGGCCAATGGAGAGGCGGCGCTTGTTGGGGAGAATTTTTTATTTTTTATTTTTTATTTTTAAATAAAAAAGCTAATCATTTATCATGCAGATGTCTGGAATGGTGGGCTATCTAATGTCACAGGTCATGGTCATATTCACATGTTGTCATGACTCATGATCATAGCATAAATAATTTAGTCAGATCCACTCAATTCTTGCCAACCATGAGTCATCACCCATAATAGAGAGGATTCTCAATGTGAATTTGATTGCTCTCAATCATGTACACGACACAACGCACCAACTAGATTGTCTATTGGATTGGATTAAAATATTAAACATCAACTATATATAGTTGATGTGGTCCGTCTTGATTCATCCACTGGCCCCATTTTCCTCATCCTTACTACTTATTTCTCTTCTCTTTCTTGATCGATAGTTGAAAACTATATAGATAAGGGTTATTGTGCTGAAAAATATGTGTAGGGCGAAAAATTTCTAGATTGATCCATCAATTTCTATTCTTAACTACTATTATTCTTTTTAATTAAAGGTAAGATGTCAAAGATTACATGGGTTTAAAATGGTTAGACTCTCCAATATCGAACTCCAAACAAAAAATACAGTACATCAAATACAAACAAATAGTAGAAATAGGAAAATTTTTACAAAATTCTCTTCAACTTTCACGCGTTTTAAAATTATCTCTTCAAAGTTTAAAAACTTTCAATTTAAGGTATCAAACTTTCAATTTTTTGTATTGTTTCCTCTTGGTTTAGATTTTCCGTTAAATCTTTACAAAATTTCTAAAATACTCATTTTTTTATAAAATAAAAATTATGTAAAATAAAAAATTATAAACAGGGATGGAGGAAGGGGGGACTAGCAAGGGCCCCCCAAATGACAAAAAAAAAAAAAAAATTAAGGTAAAAACAATTTTTAATGGTTAAATTTTTTTGTTTTGCTAATGGGTCCCTGCCTCCGTCCCTGATTATAAAGATTCAGATTAATAGAATTTGCAAAAACACCCACACCCGAATCTTTACAATTTTTATAAAAAAAAAAAAAAAAGTATTTTGAAAATTTTGCAAAGATTTACCGAAAATCTTAACGAAAGAAGAACGTTGCAAAAAATTGAAAGTTCAATACCCTCGATTGAGAGTTTTTAAACTTTAAATAATATTTTCAAAGTACATGAAAGTTGATAGAGATTTTATAAAGTGTCCCTTATAAAATAAATTCAAAGTAGTGTCGGCTTTGAATTTAATTCAATGACTCGTTAGTCTAAAGTGACAATTTGGTAAGCAATCAATATACACTCTAGGAGTCAAGAGGAGGCAGCAGACATTCCAAATCGCTACCACCCGAAGTTAAGAACCACAAGTCAAACCCAAAGGAAAAAACAAGTAAAAAAGAAAAAAGAAAAAAACATATGTTTGAATACATCTTCTCTCTTTTGAAAGACAGTTCAATGTGCACTTATAACATGCCAGTGTGGGTTGAGTTTAAAGCAAAATAAATAGATGAGAAAATTATGTACTTACTCGTTATTAACTATATTTAATTTATAATTAATGTATTCAATTTGCAATAAAATTATTGTTATTGTACTTGTTGGACTTTCTTATAAAAACATATGTGCTTAGCTTAGGATCGAAATAATATTAAATATAACCTCATGTGCATAAAATATAACATTTTAAACCACAAGTTGAAAAATTAATTAAGCTCAATCCAAAAAATGAAGTGCAGTTAATTAACTGACACGTGGCAAGCTACATGCACGTACAAGATAAAGGGGTATCTCCTCCAATTGGGAAGAAATTGGAGATTCTCTAATTGTTAATCATAGTCCTTCATTTTAAATCCAATGGTCTATAAAATCATTTAAATCTCGGTAAAACAAAAGCCAACATTTAATGTCTCGGTTATATAAAAAGCAGTCGGTATTTTATAGACCATTAGATTTAAAATGAAGAGTTACTATTAACAATTGGAAAATTTCCAATTTCTCCTCAATTGGAGGGAATCTCAATTCGATAAATGGACTAGGCAATAATTAAGTCGGTGGATCTTTGCAGGAACAAGTATTCTCTTCAACTGATATGTTATTTTTATGGGAAAAATATAAAAAGCCTCCCAAACTATTCACCGTTTACAATATAACCTTCTAATGTTCAAAAGGTACTAAAGTAACCCCAAACTACCAAAATATATTAAAAAAGTCACTTATATTTTTATATTCTTATAATACCCATATTCTTTTCAAAAATAAAATAATAAAATAATTGTAAATAAAACCAGACAATTTTTTTTTTTTTAAAAAAAAACCAATGGGCGAATAAATACCAAAAAAAAAAAAAAGAAAGTTTTTTGGAATAAATAATAAATAATATGTCACTGTAGTTGGCCTAAATTACAAATTGCATCATGTCGTATTAAAGTAATATCAAAGGTACAGTTCTTGAGATATTCCAAAAAAAAAAAAAAAGTACTAAAGTAGCCCATCAAACTACCAAATTGATTTTACTTTAATACGATATAAAACAATTTGCAATTTAGGCCAATTACAGTGACTCATTATTTATTTATTCCAAAAAAATTATTATTATTTTTTTTTTGTATTTATTCGCTGATTTTTTATTTTAAAAATTGTTTAGTTTTTTTTACAATTATTTTATTATTTTATTTGTTAAAAGAATATGGGTATTACAGGAATATAAAAAATAAGTGGCATTTTTTTATACATTTTGGTAGTTTTTGGGGCTACTTTAGTACTTTTTAAACATTTGAGGGCTATATTGCAAACGACTGATAATTTGGGAGACTTTTTTTTATATGTTTTCCTATTTTCATCGTGCAATAAAGGACATCTATATCGTCTCAACTCTTGCAGTTGTATGGGAAGTTAATTAATTAGGGTATTTCAAAGTACCCTACCCTAAAATATATAAGGGGGCATATTGGATGACAATTTTTAATCTCACCTATTGAATTAAACAACTAATATTTTTCGTGTTAGGTTGTTAGCATGCACATGATGTGTCAAAATTGTCAATTCTAAATGTCATGTATTGGGTTTGAGTCGTGTTGAGATATTAAAACTATATAGGTCAACCTCAATCTGAACCGACTAATTTACATGATCCAACGTAATCATATCAAGAATTACCGGCCCTATAAACACGTAACATTAACCTTAGATAAAATTAGGGATTAGAATATGGATTGGGTGACCAAGTCTTACGCGTAGAAGATTCAATATGATCTTGCTGCCCACGACATGTAGCCCCGTATATAGGATAATTCAAATTCTCATCAAAATTCTAAATAATTGAGGTTGATTAATTCAAATACGTACACTCTAAAAAGAAAGTAGGATAATTCAATATCTTGTTTGTTGGCCAACGAGAGGCAAACATCAGTCACCTAACCGGCAAGATGCGTACAGACTTTAACTTCTCGAGTGGCTTTTGGTTTCGAAACTTGTAATTCAGGAAACAAATTAAAACGACTTACAGCTGAGGCCTCAGCCTCGAAATCAGTAGCAATCAGAAATGAGATAAAAACAAAAAATGGGTAAGACGACAATCTCGCAACAACTTGTATTATTTTGAATTACGGATGAATTAATTAATTTTGGGTCACATGTATAGTGTTTTGTGAAACAGATCATAGGGGGCCTTGAGTGACGTGGACGTGTTCCCGGTGTTGCCGACTTGCCGTGTTAGTTAATTTTACACCATCTCTCCTCTTTTTGTGTTTTTTCAATGCAGGATTGAAGGGACGGACGGCCGCGTAGAACGCTGCCTTCGATCAAAATCCTCACATGGAGATGGGATTTTAATTAGTATTTAACAGCCTCATCCGTGAATATTATTATGATTGACCCTTTATTATTATTATTATTATTTGGGGGAAAATATTTGAAATAAAATAAAATGTATTACTTTATGATAAAATGTATAAGAAGAAGATTAATTTAAGGAGAAACTTCACTTACCCCCTATACTTTCGCGCTTTTTGCAGACACCCCCCTATTGTTCAAAACCTCTCACTTTGGTGTATCAAACTTTCGTTTCCTTTCAAATACCCCCCTACCGTTAACTTTTGACCTTTCTACCCCTAATTTTTTTTTTAAAAAAAATAAGGGCACTATTGTAATTTTTCACCCTTTCCGTTAGGATTAAAATCCTAACAGAAGGGGCAAAGTGAATGGAAACGAAAGTTGAATACACCAAAGTGAGAGGTTTTGAACAATGAAGGGATGTCTGCAAAAAGCGCGAAAGTATAGAGGGTAAGTGAAGTTCCCCCTTAATTTAATTTGTACTTGAATCCGATCTCATTTCCTTTTAGAATAATATATATATTCTATCAAAACTAACCCAATCCAATCCAGAAGATGCATGCACAGAAGATCAAAACATAAAACAAATATTATCCTTAGAAATAACAAAACAACCGAAATTGCCGTACCAAGAAACTTTCTTATCCACAAACTGTATTACCCACCGGGCCACCCCTCTCTCTCTCTCTCTCTATCTTTTCAAGGAAGCATAGTGCCGTGGGCTGTGGTCAGCAACCAACGGCCATGGAATCTGAGAGAAGATACAACAAAAACTTTGGCAGAGTCTACCCTGGGCATGACTCATGAGTCAGCAGGCACGCAGCAGCCCGTGGGTGTTCGCCACGTGTCAGACCAATCCAAACAGCATCATTAGATTTGTGAAATACTTAAATAATAAAGTAATGAGATGGGACCCTGTGTGTGGTCGTTGGCATGACGTGGCCTTCTAACTTTCCACGTCGATTCAATCATCCACGCTTTTCTCCATATCCACATAATTAATATCTACCGAGCACACATTCTCTCATTTTTATCCCAAAACTTCATTAAAACGTGAAAATAGGAGATTATATGAGTCGAACGTTCTAGCATTTGAAGTTTGAGGATAAAATTTACAAAAAAGTAATAATAAAAAATTTGAATTATTGAAGGGAGCATTATTTATATTAAAAAAAGGGGAAACTTCAGAAAACCCCCCTGAAGTTCCAGCCGATTTGAAAAGACCCCCCTGAATTTTCAAAGCTCTCACTTAGACCCCCTGAACTTTAGTTTTCTCTCACTTTGGACCTCTTTAATATTAAACTACGTCGTTTTGGATGTTTTATACCCATTTTACCCTTCCTCAAAACTATGTCGTTTTGTGTCCTAAAATCACAACACATATTCAGCCCAAAACGACGTCGTTTTAAGCATAATTTTTTAAAAAAATTAAAAAAAGTAAAATATATATATAAAAAAAAAAAAAAAAAAAAAAAAAAAAAAAAAAAAAAAAACGGGCCCCTTGGCCAAAATGGGGTGGCCGGACCACCCCATTTTTGCCCAAGGGGATGGCTCCAGTTTTTTTTTTTTTTTTTTTTTTTTTTAATTTTTTTTAAATTTTAAATTTTTTCTTTTTTTAAAAAAATAAAAATTAATGCCTAAAACGACGTCGTTTTAGGCTGGGTAATTTTAGGACACAAAACGACGTAGTTTTGGGGAAGGGTAAAATGGGTATAAAACATTCAAAACGACGTAGTTTAATGTTAAAGGGGTCCAAAGTGAGAGAAAATGGAAGTTCAGAGGGCTTAAATGAGAGTTTTAGAAATTTAGGGGGGTCTTTTCAAATCGGCTGGAACTTCAGGGGGTTTTCTGAAGTTCCCCCTTAAAAAAATTAAACATGAATAATCCAAACAAAAGACAATTAATTAAGCTGCTATATCGGTATAAATAATCCAAAACCTGAAAACCCCATCTAGAATAAAATAAATAAAGCGAACAACTTCAATAATTTTACGCGGTTCAACTTTGGCATTGTCACAGAGTGACACGTGGCTAGCACCTTTTTTTATTATTATTTTTTGAATAGTATTCCACGGTCCCTCCCCTATATATTTATCAGCTTCCCGTTTCCTAAAACTTCACAAACTCTTTTCCAAACAAAATTCACGGTTTCACTCTCAGTTTGTGACCTCTCCGAGAGAGCTTTTTGTTGTTCAATCTTTGTTTTTAAAGTTTCTAATTGGGTTTCGTTTTCTGGGTTCGAAACTGCGTTTCGGGTAGTGAAAACCTTTTTTTTTTTTAAAAAAAAAAAAAAAACAAATCGGGTATGGAGGTTTCGATGATTGGGAGCTCTCAGGCGAAGATTTGGAAAACCGATTTGGCGTACAGGGAGCTGGGTTTTTCTGATCTGAAAGGTGTTGGGAAGGTGTTTTCTGCGAAGAGCAGGGTATGTTTCGAGCAGAGCCCGAGGTGGAGAAAGGCTCGGGTCCGATTCGCTTTGAAGGCTGTTCAGTCTGAACCGCTCCGGTCCGAGAAAGTCTCGGATTGTACCAGAAGATCCAAATCGGTGAGTTCATTTTTCGTTAATTTATTTTTTATTTTTTATTTTAGTCGGTGATGCGTTTGGTTGCGGAGAAAAAAAATAATTATAACAATTTGAAATAAGTTTTAGTAAGTTACTTTTCGCATTTCATTTTTTTTTTCGCACTTCTTATGTATTAGCCTTGTTGCCCTTAACTTGAATACTACTTTTCCTTTTATTGAAGGAGATAATTGAGTAAAGATAGGAAAGATTTTTTTTTTCTTTTTTTTGTTACTACTATATTTTTAATATGCAATTAAAAAGATAGTTAATTAGAATGGGATTATTCGGTAGCTGTTGACTATATATATATGGTACGCATTCCAAAATTTAGAGTAATTATAGGAGGCCTACTTGTGTGAATTACTTGTGTCCTACTAAGATTGATGTGGCTATTAAAATCACCATTGAGCTTGTGATTGATCATTATTGAATTTTGATCAATGGGTGATTTTAATAGCCACATTATTCTTAGTAGGACACAAGTAGACCTTCTAGAATTACTCCAAAATTTATTCCCAAAAGTTGATTCTCAAATGATGTGTCATTATTCCATAAGTTGGTAACACATTTTTCAAAATAATAAATCTCATGAGATGGTGATACATCATTTGGGAACTAGCTTTTGAGAAGAAAATTTGGGATGTATAGCTTATATATATAAACCCTGAGAGATTAAAATAGGGAAATGCTATGTGCTTTATTGGTGTTCTTTTCTTATGTTCTTCTATCCTACGTGAATATTATTTTATAAAAAATAAAAAATAAAATTGCTCTTATTTCTCTCGCTTGGTCTTTATAAAATAATATTTACCTAGACTAGGAAGACAGAAGGAAAACATTATGAGAGCACCTAACATTTCTCATTAAATTATAAGTGATAAATTTTCTTTTTGGCCATTTTCCTGCTATTTCAAATCTACATGAGCTACTTAACAAAATAAAAAAAATAAAAAATACATGAGCTCCTGGATGGGGTGTGAAAGGGAAAGACAAATGATTGGAATTATAGGGCTATCTTGGTTTTGTTTGAAATTGTTTTTATGCAAATATTTGAAATGATATGTACGTTTCCTTGGTTCCCTTGCCAAGAGAATTAGGTATTAATGTGTCAACCTCATTAATCATGCTATCATAACATACATGCCAAAATTTGTATAGGATAATCAATTTAAGGCCTTCAGAAATGGGATCAGAATTCAGGATTCAGGATCCTATTAGGTTTCCTAGAACCATTTTTTTCAATTAACTGATTCAGATTTTGTCCCCTAATACAATTAATTAAGAAAAAAGATTAAAAACCCTATAGAGATGGTAAAATATGATTCATTTTCTCAAAAATAATTGTTAGAATTTTAAGACTCTAACTTGAAGTTAACCTATGAAATTTAGAGGATCCTAACTTACCAAACCCAGAGGAAGTAAATGGAAAACATACAACTGATTCACTTATTCTTCTTAAGTTATTGCTTAGAGAGTTCCTGCTCTTTTGACTTGATGTATTTCTTATGATACCAATTTAAAAATCTTGTTATCTTTGAATAATTTTTTGCAGCATGATGGTGTAAGATTATTTGTTGGGCTGCCCTTGGATGCGGTTTCCGACTGCAATGCAGTAAACCATGCTAAAGCAATTGCAGCTGGCCTGAAAGCTTTGAAGCTGTTGGGAGTGGAAGGTGTAGAGCTCCCAGTTTGGTGGGGAATAGTAGAGAAAGAAGCCATGGGGAAGTATGAGTGGTCAGGCTATCTTGCTCTTGCTGAGATGGTTCAGAAAGTTGGCCTCAAGCTTCATGTGTCTCTTTGCTTCCATGCATCTAAACATCCAAAAATATCACTCCCCAAGTGGGTATCCCGGATTGGTGAATCCCAACCCGGAATTTTTTTCACCGATCGGGCAGGACAGCATTACAAAGAGTGCCTATCATTAGCTGTTGGTGATCTTCCTGTGCTTGATGGGAAGACTCCGATCCAAGCATATCATGAATTTTGTGAGAGCTTTAAGTCTTCTTTCTCACCTTTCATGGGTTCCACAATCACGGTAAGAAGTTTGTTTCGAAAATTCTATAATCAACAGCAACTGTATTATTTCTTATTATGGGTACTGACAGTCCCCATGGTTATGGATTGCTATTTTTCAGGGCATCTCTATGGGTCTAGGACCAGATGGTGAGCTCCGATATCCTTCACACCACAGGCAAGCCAAAAGTAACAAAATCCCCGGAGTTGGAGAATTCCAGTGTTATGATAAAAACATGCTTAGCATTTTGAAGCAACATGCTGAAGCAACCGGTAATCCGTTATGGGGACTTGGCGGTCCTCACGATGCCCCGACTTATGACCAGTCGCCCAACTCGAACAACTTCTTCAGGGAAGATGGCGGATCATGGGAGTCTCCATATGCTGACTTCTTCCTTTCCTGGTACTCAAACCAGCTCATATCCCATGGAAATCGTCTCCTCTCCCTTGCCTCTTCAATTTTCAGTGAGACTGCAGCTACAGTATATGGCAAGGTGCCACTAATGCACTCTTGGTACAGAACCAGATCCCATCCATCTGAGCTTACTGCTGGGTACTATAACACGAGCAGTAGAGACGGTTATGAAGCGGTTGCAGAGATGTTTGCAAGGAATTCATGCAAAATGATTTTGCCTGGAATGGACCTGTCAGCTGAGCACCAGCCAAATGAGTCCCTCTCAAGTCCTGAGTTGTTACTTGCTGATATCAGGGCAAGTTGCAGAAAGCATGGAGTTGATGTTTCTGGACAAAACTCATCAGCTTCTGTGGCTCCTGGTGGCATGGAACAGATAAGGAAGAATTTGTTGGGTGAGAATGCTGTGGACTTGTTCACTTATCAGAGAATGGGAGCTTATTTTTTCTCTCCGGAGCATTTCCCTTCATTCACAGGGTTCGTCCGGAGTCTTCATCAACCAGAATTGGAATCAGATGATCTACCTAAAGAAGAAAAAGAAGCTCTGCACGTAAGTTCAGAATCAGGCGTTCACATGCAAGCAGCTTAATTAGTAAGAGTGTTAGAAATATATTCCTGTAAATATAGAACAATATATCTATTTTTATCATTTGTATAATAAGACGTTATATAATTTGTACATCCTGGTTTAAACTTTGATGGAATAGAAAGCTCTAATTGTGTAGATAAATTTATCTTAAGCTTGCTCTTTCCTACAAGGATCTTGGCAGTTTGCCAGCTCCTCTCAAGTCTCAAGCCTACCCTCAGCAAAGAGGAAGCAGCTCTCTCTCTCTCTCTCTCTCTCTCTCATGGCCGCCAAAACCCCTCTCTCAAGCTTTCTAACAAAATTGACTCATCTCTTCTACTCTCCATGTTAGGCCTACTTTGGGTAAAGAGTGATTGAATTTTCTCATATATTCTCCTAGTATGATTTAATTTTGCATATCGTAGAACCAACTGGTCAGACTGGTCAATAGGAAAAAAGACACTTCGAAGTTTTATTTATGAAATTGTAAGCTGCAATAGAAATGTTATTCGTTTTAGGTCAACATATATTCATCGTTATTCGTTTTGAAACGTTTGTTCTCTCTCAACTCATCATCTTCCCAACTTTCTTCAACCCCGGAGTACTCCCATCTTTCTTCATTTTGTGCCTTTCATGCTCTTTCAGACTCATTATCCTCCCAACTTTCCTACCCTAGGTCCCCTTGCTCTCATCTCCCTTTTCTTCTCTATTCTCTTTTTCACACCCACCGCATCACTGCAACCATACGCTCATCTTCTCCTTTCCATGTCTTCGGCGTCTCCACACTATCCATCGTCGTGCTCATCATCTTCCTTCCCTTCCACCGTACCATTGCTGCTCTGCACCCGCTTCACCATCTCTTTTTCGTCTTCATCAGCAAAAACAAAGAGATCTATTGGAGATATCTCTACTGACACTTCTGCTGGACTCTGCCTTTGACATTTCGAAACTGGAGGAGGCTAGGCAGAAATAGCCTCCGTCCAAAAAGAGTCAGAACGTTTTTTTTCCAACTCTTCTGACCTTGGCGGAGGCGGAATGCCGAAACCCCATTTTCAACTCTGCCAACTCTAATGCACACCCCTACAGCAGCTTATGTTGTTTTGCAAAGAAAAATCTATTGACCATGATCCATAAATCATGTTAGCATTGAACCCCGCACAGCATGGTATGGAAAATAAAAGTATATGGGCATGTGTTTCAATTCCATGCTCTACCCAAACCAGAAATTATATCATAATATAGTATGTATATTTGCATATCAGTATCTGAATTTCAGAAAAATTAAATTAAATAGCAGCACAACCACAATCGAAGGCACATTGTATAAAAAAAAAAGTTGCTATGTACACAAACAGACAAAATATACGAGGCCTGGAGGGTGAAAAACTTCCGAAGCTCAAGACTCTTGATTTCATAAACTCTTCCCACGATTTAACCAGAGTCTTCATACGGGGTATTGAAGTTAAAACCCTGAAATCTGCCTCTTTCTGCAACGGTGAAAGCCATGACACCATTTGCAATTGCCTTCTCCAAACAACTTCATTGCATTACAACATGCTATATTTCCTTCAAATTATGCTTCTCCTGGACCAATGGAAAGCCGTTTAGTTTGATTCATCTTTAGAATTATTAACATCTACAGTGAAAAATAATTATTAAAAATTATTATAGACCAGTAACTTTATCACTATCTACATCAAAGCACATAGAAGGCCTTAGAGGATCAAAACCATGGTCATTTAACAAAAGAATCAAACAATAAATATGACCAAAGGAAAATGAAGGAATACATTAGATATTTCATAAGCTCGGTGGAGATGGTAGCAGCATGGCGTGTAAGTGAATGGCAGTAAATTGTCAAGCTGGCAAGTTGACAGTGTAGGGCTTAAACTTCATTAAGCCATTTATGCTCGAATGGCACTATCTAGATGGCTTAAACTTCATTAAGAGCATGTTTGAGATTGTATTTGAAAGGCCTAAAAGTGTTTTTAACACTCAAAAAGCCTATTTAAAAAAAAAGTACTCGTTTGATAAACAAATTTAAAAGTGCTTTTAAGGGTCCAAAAAGCCTAAAAATTGCCAAAAAGCACTTTTGACAAAAGCTTCATTTTTAAGCTTTTGTCCGAAAGCTCTTTTTGACTTAAAAACTTTATTTCTCAAATACAATTCCAAACAGGCTCTAAGCCATTTATGCTCAAATGGCAGTATCTAGATGGCTTAAACTTCATTAAGACAAGTTTCTGGTAGTTCAAGAAAAGCTTTGTAGCTCAGAATTTTGGAAGACTAAAGCTTCATGTCATGCCAATCATGTACTATAATCCGAAGGACTTGAAACACATTTAGCCATTTAGGTGCATCCATCAACTTGTACAAGATTACTCTAAAGTTTCTCTCGCTAGCAAGTCAAGCAATGTATCTAATATTTATGTTTGTAGAAAACAAAAGAGGGAGCATGGAAGTTGCCATGATGCCTTGCAGCTTAGTTTTTCAGCTACATTCAAATTCTGGAATTTCAGCTTTAGATAAATACAAACCTGTTCAAACGTGTCATTCACAAGCAATCTTGGTGTCAAAGCTGCTAAGGCAGATTGCAAATGCCTGGAATGCCGATATAGGATACCGGTAATCCATGGTAAACAAGTCCTTCCCTACTTTCCCAAACTGGAGGATGATCTTCTCATGTTGTGGTCCAGTTGGACCATTTTCTGGAGAAGCTACCAATTGAAAGTTTTTCACTGAAGCAACTGTCACCCGTCCATGAAAGTTCAAACACCAACACTGGAGCTGCTCATGCCACCTGGGAGCCTTGTTTCTTAATACTAGCACTCCATCTTTCTGACTGGCCAATGGTCCAGATAAGATATTCTCCACACGACTTGATTTTGATCGGAAAAATGGCAGTGATGGAAAGAAATCTATATTGCTAACAGAAAACTCAGTCTGTGTGGGAGCTACTCCTCCAGGTTCAATTGCAGATGTGGGTATGGCATCCATGCTACACTGCATTCTCCTAGGACCCCTGCTTCTTATGTTATACAAAATCTATAAGTATCTGCAAGTTTGTTTATGAAAGTATGCAATTGCAAAAATTGGGAAAAAGCAGAGGAAAATCTCATCGACTATGGGCCTATTTGGGATTGCGTTAGAGGAGCCTAAAAGTGATTTTAATACTCGAAAAATCCATTTTAGGAAAAAAAACTCGTTTGGTAAAAAAATTAAAAGCGTTTTTAAGAGTCCAAAAAGCTTAAAAATGGTCAAAACGCACTTTTGACAAAAGCTTAAAAATGAAGCTTTGCCCAAAAGCACTCTTTGACTTAAAAGCTCTATATTTCAAACGCAATCCTAAACAAGCTCTATATCTATTATTCCTTCAGCAAAGAAAATATCTCCAAGTAGCTACACAAGCTTGTTCTTACCTAGAACCCAACACATTAAGTTCATACGAGATGTGAGCTACTGGATAGTTGCCAGCAGGGACCCTTGGTGAAACTTGTTTTGAATTCACTAGCCTAGTGGAGCGACTTTTCGTTATTTTTGCTCCCGCATGAGGTGGTTGCCCATCAAAGATTGTGAACTTTGTTCCCAAAAAGTTTGATCTAGCCAAAGAAACAGAATAAAAATATATGTATTAATAGTTGAGCCCGTGAGTGAACAAAAACATAGGTCACATCATACGCCTCTAAAAGCATACCTGAGTTTTCCAATGTAGGTGCCACTCCCCTTCGACATATCATCAGCATCCAGAGAAATGATATAACCTGTGCAGGTGGGGCGTCTCCACTTGCGTGCAGCAAGAAGGAATTTTCCATCATCAGCAAGGGCTGCAACGGAGACCGAAATTAACAAGCGGTTTGACTGAATGAATGAACTACTTAAACAGAACTAGATCAATTCTAGTCTGCAGTAAAAGCTTAGGAAAACAATCTAACCATGTACACTGGTAACTTACAAATAACAGTCTGAAGTAGTATAAAACTCTGATTCAAGATACCAGATGCTCACCATTAGTCAAACTGAGGAAAAGAAAATATGTCTGGGTGGACCGGTTCCGTTTTATAAAGCACTGGAGGAGGGAATCCCTTGGCCCGGGCTGCAAAAAAATTACCACAAAAACTTTGGCAATGCGTAGAAACTAAAGATAAAGAGTACGAATGAGATCGTGAAATTATTTTATTTGTTCATAAAAAAACATGGGATCTAAGCTTGCTTTTTCTACTTATATTGATTGAGTAAACCAGTCCATTTCAAGAAGCTCCCGAATCAGAACCTAGTCTAAATAATCGAAGTAATTATGACAAACAACAATTTTTACATGATTTTAGGTTTCTTGCTGTCACTAAATCCATTTTACAGTACATGGCATCTCACAGTAAATTAGAAGAATACAAAGTTGAACAAAATATCTATCTGGAAACCAAAAAAAAAAAACTTTTTCAAAGCCAATCATCACAATGGACCTGCAACAATTGAAGCGGAAAGTGGTCCCCTAAAGAGCCTAGAATACTTTGGAAGCAAGTTTTTGAGCAATTTCCGATAGAAAAGCCTCAATGATTGTGAAAATGGGATAATTTTTGAGGTGGCCCCATGCATTATCAATACTATCATTCTAACCGGAAAAAATGGCTTAAACTTCATTCTCGAACTAATCCTCTGCAGAAAAAGAAAAATAATAAATACTTCCCACAGAAATTACACACGATATAGAAAGATCACTAATCCAAAAACGAAAACTACAAACAAACCGCCCAAAATCAAATACTATCAGGCAAGAATTACTGAATATATTACATTCACAGTTTCACAATCCCAACTTCTAGACTTGAGTTCCACATCTCATGCGTAAAAATGTGACCTTGATTTTACAAATCCAGAAGTGAAAACTTAAAAAAAGCCCAGATACATAAATTTCAGCTAAAAAGAAAAAAAAAACCATGAAATTGTTTTCAATAAACCCAATTCCCATTCCAAACCAATTAACTCATAAAACCAACCAAACAAACAAAGAACCCATATCCCAGCCTCCAATTCCAATTCCGATACATCACATGTTTTTCCATTACCTGCTTGACAGAGATCGGGAAAGTGAGCTTTCCAGAGACCTCCGGAGCCTTGACGATCTCCCTAGTGATCTCCCGCCAGCTCCGGCAAACGCCGGCGCACGCGGCGACGCTCTTCCGTGGGGGCCAAGCGCTCTCTGAGGCCTCGATCCTCACGAGCACCTCCCTGAGCAGCTCCTGCGGCATGTTGGCCCAGCAGCTCTGGCTCAGCCCGTCGGTGACCGCCTCCACCACCCTGTCCGGCACCGCTCTCTCCGACCTCGACCTCATGTCCTGTATGATGCTCCGTATAATAGTCATGGCTGTAATTGCTACCACACCAGTTTCAGAGTCTTAGCTTTGGCTCCGTTGCACAGCTGGGTTACAGCCATGGGAGGTTTATTTATATAAAGGTTATTAGTGTGTAAATGTTAAGAGCAAATCTGTGAGAGAGAGAGTGTTGATGGGTTGCTTTGGGAGAGGGGCACGAGGGAATATTTTGCGGAGTTGGCTGATGGTGACGTTCTTTTGAGAAAAGGGTCGCAGTGTTCAGTAGGATTGGGAAAAGTTAAAGACCCTGAACTTTTTTTTTTTTTTCTTGTTTTGTTTCTATAAATTGATTTGGATACAAATTCTCCTAAACTAATTTCTAAAAATGATACTTATCACGTGAGAAGTATATATTTGTTTAGAGTAATTTTATACAACCGAGTTGATGCGATAATGTCGATAAGCTTTTGGATTAGTTTTTATTAAAAAAGAAAAAAAAATTAAGGGTGATGAGCAATGCTATATCAGTCTAGATGTATAGGACTGAAATTGAAGTACTATTTTTTTAATAAAAAATATTATTTAGTAGATTATTATATTACTGTCATACAATTGAAATGACGTAATAATGAAAATCAGCAATTAATTTTTCTTTTTTACAAACTCTTGTTGAGTCAAATACTAATTTTCATTATTACGTCATCTTAATTATATAAGAGTATATTAAATAATATTATTATATACTCTCTTTTAATATCATTAATAATAATAAAAAATAAAAAATAAAAGTATTTGCTTTTTGAGATAATTAAAGTGCATATCACTTTAAAAGACTTTTTGGCAAAAATTTCTTCCCACCCTATTTGTAGAAATTTCTGTCCATTCGTTTTTATATTGTGGTGGGTTTTTTTTGAGGAATTTTGATTTTGGTGATTGGGATTTAGTGATGGTTTTGGTAGTCTATCAAATCTGCTGACTATCGAGTGTGACTTTGTTATGTTTTTTGTTTCTCAAAAATTAGTGGTTTGGAAGGTTTTTTTGTTTTTGTTTTTGTTTTTAAATAGAGTGGCCAAGTGAAGAATATTAGAGATAACTAGATAAGATGGCCAAAATGAGTGTCATCTTTTATAATTTTTGTGAGAAAACCAAATAGACAACAGGAAATTGCAACCCACAAAATCCCAAAACCTTTATCTTTTTGTTTGCTCAAATAGCAAGTGAAAATAAATTCTTGGAAAAATTATATTTTACCCCCCAAAGTTTGAGATGATTTGTAATTCCACCTCCAAAGTTTTAATTTTGGCAATCCACACCCCTAAAGTTTCAAATTTTTGCAATTTGACCAATTGTATTCAAAATTTCCAATATTGACCCTAATTTTTTATTTTTTTATAAAAAATTAAAAAAATATTCAGGGTGGCTCCTTTGGCCATCTGGCCATTTTTGCACCCCCAAATTTGCTTCTTTTTTTTTTTTTTTTTTATAAATAAAAATTATGGGTAATATGAGAATTTTGGGATAATATTAGTTGAATTGCAAAAATTTAAAACTTTGGGAGATAAAATATAATTTTCCCTAAATTCTTAATCCTCACAAGTAATAATTCACAGTTATCTCATCATCCAACCATGATGACATCTTTATATGTAGGCATCTTAGTATGTAAGGTGGCATACTTTTTCTTAACGATCAAGGTTGGCCATTTAGTGGTCTTTATTTATGAAATTTATTGTATAAAATACGTTATAAATGTGTAATATTATAATTCTTAAGTGTTAATTAATTTATTTTGATAAGAGAAAAGCATTTAAAACAGACCTATGAGAAAAGTTATAACAACTTTTATGTGCTTGTTTTATGGCCATAATGTTGTACCCTTAAATTCCTCAAAAAAAAAAAAAACATATATAAGGTAAAAACCTATAGCATAAATAACATGTTCCTCAATCCTCACCATAGCCAATCACATCCACAAATATAAAATTTAATTGTATTTTTTGACATTATTTTCGTTTAAAAGGCTCTTCTGTAAATACTTTCAACAAACAAAAAAAAAATCTATCTCTTTCCCTCTGGGTCTCTCATTTGTTCCAAGCAAGTTGCAGTGAATTGTGACTAACATGTCCAAATGTGAGATAGGTATGTTAGGTGAGGTTAAAGGTTATGGGCCAAGAGTTGCATTATTATTCTTTGATAAGAGAAAGAGAAAAGGGAAAGTATACCATGGCAACGTCTAATGGAAGCATCATTACAGAGTGGAGCAAATGTTAGTTGATAAGGATTTGGATTTTGGACCTTTTCCAGTTTGGTACTTCATCAGTTCATTGCATCAATTCCTAATTCAAGCTTTTTTTTTTTTTTTTTTTGGCAATTTAGTTGTTGGTAGGACTCAACTAAACACATTCATGGATGTTCCTTTGCACCCACATCATTTTATGCTAAACTGCAATGTATGTCATCTTAGCTCTATAACGATCCCGGGAAAGCGTTAGTTATATCTGTGTTAAGAGATCAGTCTTACGTAAATGTAAAACTTAACACTTGTGAGTGTTTTTATAAACCAAACGCTCTATATAAATTACTCATCTTTTCAATATGAGACTTGAGTGTTAAAAGCTTTGAAATTAGTGGCAACGCTCTCACCCTATCAACCACTTAAATTTGTTGACAAAGTTTGCTTTTACATACATAACAAACAAGATTGTTATTAAAGCTAACAATTCAATGGACCTACTCAAGTAGAGTAAGGATAGGGGGTTAAATACCAATCACCCTTGAAATTATTTTCTTTTATTTTTATTCATTTTTAGTATCTTTTCATTAGTAACAAAAATCAAGGGGCTTAGATTTACAATATTTTTATATTTAAATGATACTTCTTGTTGTGGTAAGTGCTCTTTATAATGAAAGCAGCTAGCATCTTAAACAAAGGTAAATTACAAAGAGGGTTTTGTTGTGGTGTGCTTATTAGATAATTAGTGGGTTGTTAGGTATAGAGTAATATTGAGGAGAAATAACAAGCAAAGAGATTATGATTGCAATCCATATAGCTTTGGAAAATTCATTTCCTTTATAATTATATTTATCATTGTACTACTACCCCTACAATGATATAAGGATTTT
Source organism: Corylus avellana (assembly GCF_965113065.1). Taxonomy (NCBI): domain Eukaryota; kingdom Viridiplantae; phylum Streptophyta; class Magnoliopsida; order Fagales; family Betulaceae; genus Corylus; species Corylus avellana. Next base: position 37,423,360 of record NC_142491.1, read on the forward strand.
TTTTTTTTTTTTCATTTAAGTAAAACCCATAGTAACTATTTCATATTAAATAAAAATATTTTATTTTATTTCATCTAAAAATATAAATAATTTTGTATTATTTAAATAATATAATAATATATTAAAAAATAAAAATCTTAACCATAAAATTAGTTCCTCCCATTATATAGTGTCATCTCGAAGAAGAGTCCTGCTATCAGGCTGCCAAGAGTCAGACAAGTGTCCGCCAAAGTCTAATGTAGCTTTATTAAAAAAAAAAAAAAAAAAAATTGTAGAAAAATCTCTCTCTTCCTAGTCCTGTTAGATTTTGTTTTGTTTGTTTGTTTTTTTTTTTTTTTTTTTGGTTAAATTTTTATACGTTAATATTTAATTTCTAATGCCTCAAAATTTATTTTTTGATTTAAAACTAAAATCTATGGGTGGAAGGTTAACCTTTTAGGGACGGTATCACTTAAAATGGATTTTATCATCCTAAATTTAGTGCTAATACCTCAAATTTGAATTTTCCTTTAATATCTCTTTTCTCTAATTAAAAAAAAAAAAAAAAAAAAAAAAAAAAAAAAAAAAGAAGAAGAAGAAGAAGAAAGAAGAAAATGTCATATCTAACGCTTGAGGCAGCCGAAAATCTCAGCTCCTTGAAGAGACCAAAGAATTTGTAAAAATAAGAAATAAAAATAAAGTCGTAAAATCTTTTTTTAAGGAAAACAAAAAATCTCCCTTATTTATTTATATTTAATTATTTTGGAAGGATACACGTAGCCTAGTAGGGTGACCATCCTTAAATCTAAAAAAGAAGGGACTTGGTTACTTGGGATGTGGGCCCATATAGATAATATCTACTCCAATGGGTCCTAACTCCTAAGTCATCGCAAAAGGTTATACAAAAAAGCCATAGTCTCGGTCGATGACTCGATGGGCGGAGAGTACAAAGGATAGCATGAGGTGCGCACTAGGATAAGTTGCTGCGACTCCGTGACTGAACCGCAAATCTGTCTTTTGGGGTTTTGACTCCTCTCAAGATTTTTGTACTTGTGCTTTGTTAGAGACGGCATTTTTGGAATAACATGGATTACGACAACAACTTGGAAGAATTATTGTTTATGCGAAACTTATATTTTAATTTAAGTTTTTTTTTTTTTCTTCTGAAGTTGTTGAATGGATGGGTCAAGTTTGTTCAACTTTATTAAAATATGTTCTTATATTAACAAGGAAAATGTACTTCTAGCTTCCTTATTAATATAAGAAATTTTTGCCTTCTTTTTTTTTTTTTTTTTTAAACATTTTTTTTATTAGAATTATTTTTTTCTCTTTTTTTTTTTTAACAAAAAATGGCAATTATAAAAATTATAACAATTGAAAGATTGAGAGAGCATTGCAAATTGTTTAATAGATAGAGGAGAGTAAATTTACTTTTTCCTATTAATAATGAACTTGAAAATCATGAGTTATGATTGTAAAGGTCATTAAAAGTCATGATTTGTAATTGATTATTAACAAATGAAATGGTAAATTACAATTCTTCTTTTTTTGGAATCTAACCCGTGGTTCTATTTCTTTTTCATTTTCTTTTTTCTGTGCAATATAAAGGGAAAAGGGTCGAGGAATATTACATCAAACAAATACAAACAAAGGAGTGAGCTTCCCAACAACATTCCTAAAACAATAAGAACGGTGCCAAAAAAGAAACCTAGAGACTATTAGAAATGGGCAGAATGAATGGTTCTATCCATTTGTAGTGTCAAAGAGAAGCAAATTTGTCAACATAAAACCTATTGCAGCAACCAAATAGGAGAACCACATCAGGGAAAAAGTATTGAAGATGACTGATCAAATCCATCGAAGAGAAGCACTATTCTAGCATCTGGTGAATAAGGTACCCAGCAAAGACTGCTTGGTGGACACCAAAACAGGAACTACGACTAGAATTGAGAATCTTTATAGATCAAAAGAAGGTACCAACTATAAAGATATTAGATATACTATGTGAAAAGTGAAAAAGTTGACAATCAGACACGTGGATCAAAATGAAGCAATTGTGACGACAGCATGTGCAACACGCTCAAGTCAGGCCGGCGCTTGGTGTGGACACATGGTGGTGGAGGACATCGGCTAAAGCAGCCGAGCTCAATGGTGGTGGTGGGAAGGCGCGTTAGTGTAGTAGGAAAATGAAACATGATAGATATGACTTTCAAGTTGCGAATAAAAGAGAGAAAAGAGGGGGAAAAAAAATAAAACACTAAAAACGAAGAAAGAGACTAGAGAAAGGAAGGGGGAATGGAGGAGAATGGAAACAAATGTCATACTTCCTCCATGGATGGCACTCACGAAGGAGGCGCATTTTCTCGTGGGAAAATGATTGTTTTTACTCGAGATGTTTCAGAGCTTCTCCCACTTAAAACAAGAGAGAGAAGCGGCGGATAAAAGAATTAAACCTTAAACCCTAAACAACTAATTATATTTATATTACAAATATGATTCATTTCTACATATTAAAGTCTTCAGTATTATGCAAGGTTTTTTGTTTTTTGTTTTTTGTTTTTTTGTTTTTTTTTGTGCTAAGAGTTCTATAATTTTAACTAGAAACTAATGTGACATTTATCACGCCAGTCACTAATATAATAGACTGTCACGTGGCAATCTTATAGCACTTGTCACAATTACAAACTAGCATGATAGTTTGCTATAACCCTCACTACATCATATACTAAAATGTAAAACTATCACATGACACTCATTTTCATAAAATATAGATCGACTCGTGAGCTCATAAAGAAATTACAAAATGGTGGACCACCACTCACAACAATTTTTAAAATTAATCAAAGGAAGTAAAAAGTATAATTTTTAATTCAAAATGAAAGACATAGAAATAGCCCATCCATGGAAGGTATGAAATGGAGATATTCGATAACTATATTGGATATTTTACAGCGAGTATCATGTAAAATAGATGCCAACTTGGAACTTTTGATTTCTAAACGTGGGTCGGCATAAGAGAATTGGGTTATATTTGAGTTGACTACACAAACTGCAAATGGAGCTTTGATTGATCATATAAAATTGTGAACAGTAATAATATCTTCTTCTTTTTTTTTTTTACTTTTTTTATTGGTCATATTACAAGAATCTGTCTAATTGAACCCCACAGGGGCTGCCGAATCATTTTTCTTCCATATTTAGCACCATAGGTAAATAGTGAATGTATATATAAAGAAAATATATATATATATATATATATATATATATATATATATATATATATGAGACCTTCTGAAGAATATACGTGGGTGAGCCGATGAATTTGAAATCGCAAAAGAAAAAAAAAAGGATTCGTAAATCAATTTGCCTCAATATTAAATTGTAGTCAAACAGAATAAAAAGAAAATAAAAAGGGTTTCCCCCTTTTTTTTTTGGCCGATTTAAAAGCATCAGAAAGATCCAATTTCTCTTTTAGCATGCTTTGTAATATAGTACAATAAATTAGTGATACAGAAAACAGCAAGGCTCAAACAAAGGATTCTTTCTTTTATATGCTCGTGGGTCTCATGTTAGTCGGCTGTCGTCTCTCATATTATATTTTCTGGGAGAGAGATTTGTTTATGTTCCCCACAGGACAGCATAACTGCAAATACGAAAGATAAGCATAGCAGCCCCAACTAGAAGAACAGAGAATATGCATCTATGTTTATGGGAGAAGGGGAAGATAGCAACGCACCAATGCACCATGTCCACCACTTTGTCATTTTGCCCAAAAAAAACGCAAGTGGATTTTCTTTTTCAAAGGTTGAATGACACTTTAACATAGAAAAAGACAGATACCTGTCCTTATTAATCACATGATCAATACGATAATAACAAAGAAGAGACTTTCTCCACCACCTTCCCCTAATCTTTGTTTTTATCCCCAACTATTCAATTGCTGAAAATGTGGTAAAATGGTAAAAGCATTCGCAGACATAATTTTCATGCTGTGAAATTATAAGGGCTATATTTGTCATGACCCATGCTAGTTTGACGTCTAATAGGGGGGAGTGACCAAAGAAAACATCTCAACAATAAATGTTTCCCCTCAATTATCATATGAAATTTGTGAGAACCAAAACAAAAACAAACTTCTAGAAACTATTTGGCTTGGCTTGAGGAATACAATTTGTGCTGTGAAAAATATAGCAGCCAGAAGTTTCTTTTCTTTTTATTTTCCATCACCTCTATCTATCTATGACGAGTGGGTCAGGATTAAATTTTTATTTAAAACAATAATACACTCACCCGAAAATCCCGTAAAATGACAGGCAGCAGTACAATGAATGGCTCAGTAGCTTGCCCTTTGTGACAGGGCGAGAACCATAACCGTAAATTCCTATTGCCACGTCATTATCAAACGATAGACGACATATAACTATAAGTCCATCCAGTCCAGATGCAACAATGTGCTAGACCACTTTATATCATCAGAGAGCGCATATGAAGCCTCAAAAAAACATAAACAAATCCCCAAGCAAAGAGACAAGAAGTTGTCCGAGTCTTGTTGCTGTCACGCATTAGTAGTCTTGTGCCACTTCATTGCATAATTGCGAGTGGCAACATACCAGGTCCCAGCCTGCTCAACATTATTCCTACTTGATATCTCATTGAATTGGAGCACCCAGACCGCACTCCCCACCAAACCTTGATATGCCACAACAAAAAGGACGTATATTCATAGCATTCAACTTGAGAATCCTCCAGATGCTGCCATCATCAATGACATTATACAAATATATAACACCTTTATTTATGTGAGTTTTGCCACTTGAAGAAATATCTTCACAGGGGTTAAGAGAAACTCAATAGTTTATCCTCCGTATTCTGCAGCTTTAACTACCTTACCCGCATTACCAACCCTCCAAACACGAGAAAACATTTCATTTCAAAACATACCTCGAACGGTTCGGGTAGGTCAACAGTGACGAAAACTCAGCAGGATCTTCAAACCCAGATATCGGCATGTTCTTCCTTTATGAGCTTATTAGTTATGAAACCCCAGAAGATCTAACACCATGTTAAACCATTATCACAAAGAAAACAATAATTTAATACATTGAAGGCAATGCGCTCAGTGCAGCACTCACTCAAGGCTCTAAAACTTTTATTACTACTTTAGTGGATCCCGTAAAATACTGTACCCCCGGGCTCATTTTTCACTGAAACTAAAAAAGACCACATAGGTGTATACAATGCAAGAGAACAGAAAATTTCTTTTTCTTCATTTTCATTAATTATAAACATAGGTGTACAGTGCAGAAGGCTGGAATAAACAATTTGACTGATTTGCTTTATCAATTTCAAAATGGGATTCTAATTCCTAACCTCATGTATCGGGTTAATTACACCTTTGCCTAGCAAAAAACCCACCAGGACTCTTATATAACAGGAACACTTCCATTTGGCTGCTGCATGGTCCCCAGTGGTTTTCCTACAAAACCAAAGACATCACCCATACGTAAGACTTATTTCCCAGCTTCATAGAACTTTACACCATAAATAATACGGAAAAAGAAAACAGGGGGGAAATATAGTAGATGCTATTGAATGAGCTGTGTGTGATACTTATCAGTACTGTTGTTACTGTAGAAGGGACACAACATTTTGAGATATTGAACATAATAAGGCCTATAAATTGTGGTAAAAGCAGTGATTGCCAAAATGAACTCATTCACAAACACCTGCCCTCACTCTACTCGCTTTTAAGCTTAGCTTATAGTTAGGCTTAGCAACCAAGTTCCCCCTCACCACGTAATTTGTTAGCTTAGCTCATGCTCCTAGAATTACCAGCTACTCCAGAAACGATTCATTCATAAATGCAACAGTAGTAAAACATAGCAGTGCACTACCTGTGTTGCCTGCAAAAGAATAAGACTTTGAAACGTATTTGCTTCTCGTCAATCCAACAGAAGCAGCCTCAGGCCTCAGAGCATTATCAACAGGAAACTGATTTGAGAAGTTACTGGCTGAGAGTAACCCTCCAGTTTTACCCAAGCATACTTCTGAACTTTGTGCAAGAATTTGATCAGGACTTCGCACAGAAGACATGGTGTATGTATGTCTCTGCTTTTCAAGGAATAATGAAATCTTTAAGTCAGTTGTTCTCCATACTTAATTCATGCAATCTGCAGCATGTTCAAGAGGTTTACTGATAAAATAAACATATGGCATGCACTACATCATAACTTTATGTGGCCATATTGCATACATAAGAGGTTCAACTGACCATGTAGCATAGATTCATCTAGATGGACAAAATATTTGCATGGAATATTAGCTTACAAGGTATTCATGGATTTCTTCTTACACTTCTGGATCTCTTTTCGTTCTAATTACTAATATCAAATCCAGAGCATCAATTAGTTAGTTATTTTATTGTACGAATTCTTGTATTATGACAAAAACATGACTAAAGTTGGTAAGATCATCAAAGACAATGATTATGCTATTTAACAATGAGTAGGTACTACGTGAATCTAGTTTATAATCCAACCTACACTTTTTTCACTTTATGAATGCTTACAAAGGAAAAAAGAGTACAAAAGGAATTTTCATAGAATGGCTATAGATTCCAAGTTTACTTGAAATTTGACACCCTCAAAGTGTTAAGCACATACAAATCTAGAAATCAAAAGGTAAATGGCATGCGAATTCTACAAGTATCTCACTCCCATTGTTCCCTTCACAATTTTGTCTTCTGTACCCTTTTTAACAAAAACCCATATAAAAACTGCTACCATAAAAAACTGAAAGAAAAAAAAAACAAATCATTTTATGGAAGTTCAGAAGAAGTTAAGGCAAAAATATTTATCAAAACAAGTGCACTTCTATTCAGGTCTTAGATATTTGGAAGCAACATTAATACTAGGAAGATCATTAAAATTTCAACCTCATACAGAAGTTCATTTCACATCCTTTCTTGCTTTTCAATATAAAAGTAAGCAAGATATTGGGACTTGTACAGATGTAAGTTTCAACAACTAAAAATAGCGATAACTTGAGGATGCATGAAGACTTGAGATTTCAAATGATCTCTTTCATATATTTTCGTAAGATAAATAAAAGAAGAATCCACATAACAACTCTCTGCAACAGACCCAGGTGGATGCAATCAGCCTTGAAAAGTAGGAAAGAACAGGGGCAAACCTTCCTGTTGAGCATCTCATCCATTGGTTCAACCGAAGTGTCCCTTGGAGATGAAGACTGTAATGGAATCATGTTCTCTTGTGATATTTTTGAACTCACCATGTCATTGCAAAGTTCCTTAGTTGATGCCTCACGGTAAAGATAAGCAAGTGTTGATCGGTGACGATTATTTCTTTGTGAGTAGTATATTTTCGTAGCAAGAGGAACTGGAATATCTGATTGGATTACATCACAATAATCATTGTCAAATACTGTGAATCCAGAAAGCACTCCAAAGTCAAGATTTGAGAGAGAAAAAAAGAGAAAAGTTCAGGACAACTTTCCAAAACTATTACACAGAATGTTTATGACCACTTCAACCAAAAGATAATATTTGACAATTTTTGCTACAAGATATTGCAACCTATATTTTCAACCTGCTCCAGTGCAAAAAGCCAAGCAGACTATAATACAGAAAATTAAAAAAATAAATAAATAACCCTTTTGTTGGCAGGCACCATTGATGGATTTGCCCACACTTTTATATCCAATCATACAATCATTAGAAATTACACCTTCTGAATTTGTCCCTTTCGGACAATTCGTGCCTGCACATAAGCATGAGAAACATGTCTACACATGAATGTACCATACATTCAACATCAACATTAAGAATCCAAAGAACCCAAAGGAATACCATAGACAAGTCACCAATATCCAACTGAAGATATGTATGAATATGGCTTGATAACCATAATAACGCATTATTACGTCAATAAAGCAAAAAAAATATATATATATATATATTGAAATTAAGGTTGAAGTAAAAATGGTAAAAAATTTCAGAAAGGATCAATTAAAATTACCGCATTTATTCAACAGTAGCTGCTGTCTTCATAGCAATTATCAAATAAGCAATAGACAATATCCAAAGCAGCAATGCATCATTGTATATATAGTCATTATTAGGAAAGTCACAAGGACAAAGATAAATAAAGAGAGCAAATTTTAGTATTTCTCTTTTTCCATATCTCTCCCATCAAAGACAGAATAAGCATCAGATGAAAAAACTAGGTGAGAGATGAGTATCCCAACTGAAACTAGAAGCTATTAAATTACATTAGGCAATAATAATGCTAGACACTATTAGAATTTCCAAAAGATATTGGTTTCATGCCTTCAAGGTTGATGATTCTCAATCAGGTAAGACATCTGTTCTTTTCACTGTTTATCCATTAACTAAATGCTACTATAAAATATTCTGCTTAAGGAATTCTAAGGAAACAGAATAACTTCAAGAGATACAAATTCAGCCATACAGGGAAATAAACCCAAATTACTTGTGATTTTTGCAACACCAGATGCCGTTTCTAGATCATCTAACAGAAGTTGATGCCCAGCTGCTATCCTACAAGAAAAATAAAGAAAATGCATTATATATTCAGGACCAGCAATAAAATTTCAGAAGGGTCCTCAGAAGTAGCATAAATGAAGAATTTGATTACGGTTTTTTTAATTGGTAAGTTACAAATGCACCCAGCGGATCTTGAATCCATGATTTAGTCCTCCACCCTGTTCTTACAGGAGGAAGAAGTGTCATTTGGCATACAGCTCATTGACAAGAATGAAGGTCCAGTGTGATAATTACACCCAACATTGCAAACCAAGTCATTTATAAAGGAAGAAACTGAATCCTTCTCTTCACAAGAGGCTAAAGTAGGCCATTTTGGGGGGATGAAAAAGAATTAGTCACCTAAAGTCAGATGCCTAAGCACTCCATTATTCTGCCACATTCTTCTATTCTAAATGATTCTCCCCTTCGGCACTATATCCAACATTGAAGTAGCATGGGCTTGTAATTGGACTAGCATCGTTCAAGAAATGTTTTAGAAATCCAACCTTAAACTCTGTGCAAGTTCTTTAAGCTTGGATTTCTAAAACATTTCTTGAACATAAGAGTACAACAAGTATATGGCTGGGTATGAGATCAGCAGCAATGTATAAAGAGTAGAAGACTCAACGACACACATAAGTAGTCCAATGCACTATATGTTAAAGATTCAGAAAGAACTTTTTTGGGTACTGGAAAATATTCAGATAATCATTTACTCAAAGTGAAGTAGCATTATAGAACAAAGAAGGCATACAATTTAGAACGTTTTGTTGGAGGCAGCATTACACAAGCTGGGTGGTCCATATTTCCAGTACAAACTCCTGAAACATCCATCATAGATGCCACATCTACACAGGCTGAATTTCGTAAAGAAAATAGGTAAGTAATGAAGCAAGCTAGAACCAGACAGTAAAGAATATAATTTTGTTGCAAATAGAACTTGCATACAAAAAGCAAAAAGTGATTGCATTCAACAAATTTACAACATATATTCAGATACATCACTAAGCAAAAAAGAATGCAAAGAAAAAGGAATGCAACTTGACTCAAAATGTTCTTCCAACTATATGGATTTGCTACATGTTGTTTATAATGAATAGACAAGAAACTATGTTCACGGGTATCACTACAGATTTTTATTTAAATTAAAAACAAAAGGATATTTGACTCTTATTTGAGACAGCCTTTTCTATGAAAAGCCACACAGACACACTAAGATTTTCAGTTCTCTCGACAAATATAGGACACATCTTTTTAAGCATCATAAGTGGCAGTAAGATCAAGTTCTAAAACTAGAGCAGAGTTATGTTTCACCACCATGTTACTCTACCAATGACAGTTTTAACCAAATATACATGCATGGAGGAAAGAAAAAAGAAAAGAATAAGAGGGGGGCCCTTTATTACAATGTTTCAATCAAAGAAGCTAGTAGACATCATAACCCACATTCACAGCCCGATTGTTCACAGCAGAAATTTAGATATGGAAGCTGTCAACTGGAATCAACTAAAGTGAATGCAAGCAAGATATGAGATAGTAACAGAAAAGATTAAGATCAAGCAACCACTACCCTGGGTAAAGTAGCATATCTGATAAGCCATCAAAGAGATATATATATTATAACAACAATAAACTTGTTCAACAAAGTGATTTTATATATCAGCCAAGACAACTGCTAGAAAAGAAAACTGCTACAAGAGAAACAAAAATCTCAACCATACTATATGCATAATACAGAATCCAAGGCCACATGCCTGTACCATGTCTCATTAAGCCAATTTTTATAAACTGTTTATACAAAAAGCTGCAAAAATTTCTCCTAAGATCTCTCTCATAATAGCTGCTTTCTTAATCTGAAAAGTTCTATTGTAGTTCCTAAATCTTTTGTTTTAATCATTAAACAAGATCTTTTTTTTTATTGGTAAGTTACACGCACCTGGTGGGACATGAACCCATGACCTCACCATCCACCTTGCTGCAAAGGGAGGAAGTGCCATTTGAGCTAAAGCTCATTAAAATAGTTAGCTCCATAATCAATCTCCTAATCCAACTACTAGCTATGGTTTATGAAATATCCCTGATTCTATCCTAGGGCGTGATTTTTTCTAAACCTTTTGACGCTAGTTCCACTGTAGCAAGTCCAAAAGATTGAGAAATAGAACCCTTTAATCTTATTTGTTTGCAGTAACCATGAGTTGATCACTAGGGTGATTCTTTTGTCAATAGATGTTCATATTACTCATCATCTCTGATAAAAGAGAACCAAAAGGGGGAAAAAAAAGAGAGACTAGAATAAATACAAATAAAGGAAAACTCCCAAGAATAATTGCTTTAAATGACATGGAAAAAGATATATCCATTTACTGATATAAATTATGTTTTGATGTTCCATTGTCCAAGCATTGATGTGTTTACAACTAAATTGGCTATAGTAACAATATATTGGTTTATTCAAATTCTTCTCATTTTCTTCTCTCTCTCTCTCTTTTTCTTTTGGAGTGTAACTTCAGCTTTTAACCTTTTTAATTACTTACTATTATGATCATATTGAAATGTCTTCCCAGGATTGCTCAGCCTAACATTTGTTTGCTAGAACTCTAATATGAAGAATGCAAATAAGAGCAAATGAAGTTACGTTTTGCGTCCAGGGCGAAGGAAGCTATTCCAATTTGACTGTCCAATTGGGATTCTGACGCAGCAGCAACATCAGCATCTATGGGTTGAGACTTTTCTTGCTCCCCAACTGGAGTAGTTTGGTCTAAGAGAGGTCAAGAACTATAAAAAGTCATCCAAATCTTGTTTCCAAAACACAATATATGTACTAACTTGATCCAGATATTAGGACCTTCTTCAGTTCAGGCAAAACAATGTTCAAAAATAATTATCATAACAGGGCAATTGTCTGAAAGCCTGAGAAGCTGAACATTTAAACTTGCTCATGATTTTTCTTTTAAAAGGATACTAGCATAAGCAGTTAGTAACTTCTTCCTCTCCTTCCTTGGGGGTTTCCTGCTCCCCGTACTGCCATTAACCTCCAAAATATTTTCTTCTGCAGAATTTAGTGACCTACAGAGTCCTGAAAAGAAAATCAGGAAAAAAAAAAAAAACAAAAAAAGGCCCACTTCAGAGAAGCGCCAAAACAACATCCTCGAATTATAGATAGGATCCAAAATATTAACATTTGGCAACCAATTAACAAACACTACATGTAAGTCAATAAATGATAACTAGGTTCTCAAATGGAAACTGGGTGCTTAGTTAGGTATGATATATTGGGGCCATGCACACAACTTGTCTCATGCTGATCATATATGATGGAGCCCTCACATGCTGATCATATATGATGGAGCCCTCACTATTACAATGACAATCGGCATTTAGTCAACTAAATTACCAACCAATAAATAGTCATTTGTGCCAACGTCCCTTTCCCCTTTTGTAAAACTTAAATTTTCAACTTTTTTTTTTGAGGTGCATGGATGTGAGTTGACCAATTATGAAGCATATGAAACCAGACTAACACTTATTATTAAAACCAAGGGAAATTATTGACAAAAAAGGATGGGGAAAAGAAGGGTCAATTGGGGGGCGGGGGTGGGGATGGGGGCGGGAGGGAGAGAGAGAGAGAGCCTCCAAACCTGCATGAGCTGCATATTGACTGGCCTTGATAGACTTCTTGCAAGCATTGCAACATACCTTCACATTTATATTAAACAATCAGAAAATGAAGTGAATAAAAGATTATGTGAAAAGCAGATCTGCCTTGTAAGTAAACAGAGACAGAATCTTAATCATATAAATCAATGAGCTGATGTAACCAGCAGGTCCAAATTCAAAATGCACTAGACAAGCTACTTTCTTTGGGGGTGAAATATTATTCCTAAATTCAGGTAAGAATCTGTATCATAAAGGCATCCTTGGTATAAAGCAAAGACAAAACATATTATGCTCTGGAGAAGCTACTTTGCCTATGTGACACCAATAGAAAGAAGCAACAACATAGAGAGATTACTAATTCTATTATAACAATTACATTTAAACAATAAGAATGTTTTACAAGATAACAAGCTGGTTTGGTAATACCTTTTAGAGGGTGCTTTTTGCCTTTTGGTTGTGATGTGACACAAAAAGTGAAAGTAGTTTTAAGTATTTTGTTAGTGTTTTATATATTTAATTGTCTGTCAATGCTTATGCTTTTTTGCTAAAAAACATTAGCAAATGAGCCCAACATCTTTCTATTATTATTATTTATTTATTTTTTTCAAAATCTGCTAGAAGCAAGGCAAAGAGTTACTGCTTGTCACATAAACTACATACATAAAGTCACGAGGCTTTAAAAAAGCATCTTATTTGGCTCCAAAAAGGGAAAAAAAAAAAATGTCACAGCCCAGGGATGAACTAGTTACATCCACGTGATACTCAAAAAGGACAAATCACAAGTCATGCTACACATGCCCGTGTCCTTCATTGTGAATCTGTGATGAGGCACCACAATACATAGACACAGTTGTGCTATTTTGCTTCTTATCGCAAATCTACGTCCTATATTATAGCAGCGGCGAGAGAACAATAATTTATCTTTTTTTTTTTTTTTTTGATAAGTAATAATTTATCTTCTACTTATCATCAGATTAAAAAAAAAGAATAATATAAATAGAAGAAGCAGAAGAAGAAACAAAAACTTCTATGATAGTTTTCAAGTTCCTATTTATCTTCATTGCTTTAATGCACAAACAAAGTCCTCCAGATGCCAACCAACAACTCAGGACAATAGACCCTAATATAATATAATCCAGATGATACTATCTTCTAACAATCCCAGTTTAGAAGCTTACTGAATCACGACCACACATAGCAGTAAATACCCATCTTGGAGTCGAAATTAAGCAAAATTCCAATTTTTCCAAACATCAACCTAAACCAACTAGGGGGAAGACAAGGCTAATGGGTAAAAAAAAACACTTGTATAGCATTCTAGGCAAAAAATTTAAAAAGGCAAAGAACTATGAAGCATAAACAAAAAAGAGCTCTACAAGACCAGCTTCTCTACCATAATTTCAAGAAGTAATAAAATGTTGGCATAAAATAAGTCATATTGACGTCGAACCTTACCAAATGCAAAGGTTCTGTCATAGGCTTCAAACCAAAGACATGCATATCTGCAAAGGGAAATAATCAAACACTTACTTATCAAAAAAATAAAAAATAAAATAATCAAACACTTAAAAGGAAGTGAACACCAACAAAAAATAAAATAAATGGAAAGCAAAAATAAATCTTACACTCTTAACACTAGAATTGAAGGAGCTCTGCAAGACTCTTAGATCTCCCATTATGTGAGTACAGCATAATTGCACCTTGTCCACAAGGTCTAATCTTTAACTAAAGAAACATAACATTATGCGAATAAATGTTGCTTATAAACTCACTTCCCAGCTTTATGTGTAATGGAAGCTACTTCATGTAAGGAAAGACATCAAAATTTTTAGTGATGTCATAATTCCCCAATCTGCCACTTAATTTTTTTATATATGTAATCGAGATATCATTATAAGCGTAAGGTGCTCCCACGTACACAGGAAGTATACAAAATAAACCACCTAGCTAGTAGAAGTAAAAATAACAAGAAAATCATAATAACTAATCACTAAATGAGAAACAAAAGCAGCTGTCCAAAGATACAGGGTTTTGAAAAATACAAATTTATTCTCCTTCAAAGTCCTCTCAATGTCCTCAAAACTGTTGTCATTCCTTTAATTTAACTCAATGAGCATAGCTTCTTTTATATTTTCCCTATCAACAAAAGTTCAACAACAAAATTTGACGGCAGAAACCCTTTTTCTGGTCTATTTATTTGTTTTTCTTTTAGTAAAACGAAAGGTTTACTCATCTTTGGAATACCTAGATTTCTTTTGGGAAATTACATCACAACCCTCTCATGATTTCAAGCTTTTTGACATTGAGACCCTAGTTTTCAATTTGATGAAATCAAGACCCAATATTTGAAAATCAAGACCTCTGTTACTATTTTTCGTCAAATAGATAACATAAACAATATGAAACTACAATTATATCTCGGTAAAAAATATTCCAAAAAAAAAAAAAAAAGCATAAAACAAAAGAAAAAAACAAGTTGGGGCTAGGTTGTCACCCAGCCACACGGTCATGGCTTGGCTGGGACATGCCCAGCCACAGCCAGATGGTTGGGTGCCCAGCAACAGTAATGGCTGGGCTAGGGGATAGCACCCAGCCCCAACCACTTATATATATATATATATATATATATATATATATATATATATATTCAGGCCATGATTATATTTTCACATTGTTTTTGTTATCTATTTGATGGAAAAAAAACTAACGGAGGTCTCAATTTACAAATTTTTAAAGCACAAGTCTTGATTTCACCAAATTGGAAACCAAGGTCTCAATGTCAAAAGGCACAGAAGTAAGAGGGGGTTGTGACATAATTTACCATTTCATTTTTTTAGGTTGTTATACAGGAGAATGTGCACGAAAGCAACATAGGCACATTGAATCTGGTTAGAAGGAATTGATAGGTCACTTTGAACACATTTTTTTTTATAAGTAATCGATAATTATCATTAAAAGCATAAAGACACCACTAAGTGCACAGGAAGTATACAAGAAGAAGAACCTAGCCAGAATGAGCAAAAAGGACAAGGAAATCACTTTACCTAAATGATAAAGGAGAAACATAAGCAGTTGTCCAATGAAAAAAAAGCTTAGAAGAAAAAAGACTTGATCTCCTCCAAAGTCCTCTCAGAGTTTGTTTGGGATTGCATTAGGAAAGGTAAAAAGTACTTTTTAATATCTAGAAAGTTGTGCCAAACAAAAAGCCTGTTTGGGATTGCGTTTGAAAGGCCTAAAAGTGCGTTTAACCTCAAAAAGTCCGTTTGAAGAAAAAAGTACTCGTTTGGTAAAAAAATTAAAAGCGCTTTTAAGGGTCTAAAAAGCCTAAAAATGGTCAAAACGCACTTTTGGCAAAAGTTTTAAAATGAAGTTTTTGCCCAAAAGCACTTAGTGACTTAAAAACTCTATTTCTCAAATGTAATCCCAAACATACTCAAAAAGCTGGCATGTTTGATAAAAATTTCCAAAGTACTTCTTTGACTTTTTTTATTCTAAAAATGGACAAAGTGCTTTTGAGAAAAATTTAAAATTGCAGCTTTTTCTAAAAAGCTCTTTTTAACTTTAAAAGCTCTACTTCCCATCACAATCCCAAACATGCTCTCAATGTCCTCAAAACTTTTGTCATTTCTTTCCCTCATATAGCCATATAGACATGATATATTGCTCAGGCAACATCTTCAAAGCATTGACTCATATTTGTAAGTTGCATGGACACTTGTAAAAGAGAAAACAGCTCGGGTAGACACATGTCAATCACCAACACTTCAACAGATGCTAGTAGAACACTCCCTATACAATGTTGCCAAAGGCACACTGACCACAAGGCAAAAGGATCGTGCCAATATAGCAGCTTCATATACTTCAGGAAACCAAAAGTTACTAAGGCACTCACCTTTGTAACCTAATTGGTCAAAAAGAAAGAGATGAGAAGCAATAAAGGCAAGCACCTCATTAGCAGGTTTTATATATATATATATATATATATATATATATATATATATATATATATATATATATTCTTTATTTTATACATTTCTGGTAGCTTTTGCAAGGCACTTTCACCTGCCTTTAGCTATCAGTCACTCCCTGCTTCTTGTGTGTACCGATGTTGACTCTATATGGTAGTTTCATGATTTTCTGAAGGACTACTTATCCAGTACTCTTGATAAAAATAAGAAACGAAAAATAAACATATCAACCCTTTTTGTTTCTTAATTAAAAAGAATCCACATATAGGATCTATTATTTTGGGAAATGTGTCACCATCGATGGTGACGCATCACTTGGGAACCAACTTTTGGAGAGAAAATTTTGTAAATATAGCATTTCTCTTTTTGAGTAGTAAAGTTTCCATATTGAATATTCTCTTCTTTTTTTTCTTTTTTTCTTTTTTTCATTTTTAACATGAAAATGCAGCTAGCAACATCAATGAGAATTAAAAGATATATGCCACAACTCCACACTACAATCACCTCTTTGTATTAAACACACTATGGTAAATGACTTTCTCGTAAATGGAAAACAATCATTAGATTGAAGGACACATAAATAATGCTGTATTCAAGAAAATTGAAAAAACTACCTTCTTCGTCAAGCAAATTTGCTTCATCTGCATCGCGTAGTTCTCTACAGATGTATTGAGCAGCTAATTTCTGGTGCCCAACATCCTCTGCCAAAGGAGATAGGAGGAAGATGGTGATATCATACACACATTTAGAGAACTTTACTTTGCAAATAAAGCATAACAATTTAAATCAGTTGCATGATGCAAAGCTAAGTCTTGGTCACTGCAAGCCATCCTCTCGCTAAGTGGTAGGTGTAACTCAAGTTTAATCTGGTCTAGTTGAAAAGAAGTTAGGTAATTTGACAATGTTGGAAGCATTCATCTATTCCGGAATTTTCCCATATAAAATCTTAATAAGAAGTATTTTCATTTCGTATTTCCCAACAACTAGGAATATACGCATCTGTCCACAAATGAGGAGAGAGAAGCAGAGAGGATAAGAAAGGGAGAGTCGTGTCAAAATTTATATACACAGAAATTCACATGTTTACTATTATAGCTTCAAAATACAACCTTGCACATGGTCCTAAGCAGTGAGACAATAGAAAGACTGAATAACTATGAAACCTTACAGTAGTTGTACCTGCCATTGTTTGCGAGAAGCTCCCAGCTGCAAGAAGCCTTGCCATGACTGCCATTCTCCCACTTCCAATAGAGCATACCATTGAGAAAAGTAATTTGAATATCTGTACACTAAAACTACCAAATCAGCGTAGAACAACTTTCTTTTTTTTCTTTTTTAGTTTGATTAGTGAGTTTGGAGGGGAGGGCAAAGATCCAAACTGGTGACCTCCACTTCATATGATACGGTCCCAACCGATTATGCTACCCTTAGGATTAGTAGGAGCCAATACTACATCCTGAACATTGACAGTATCCTAATTCCAATTGCATACCCACATAATAATTGTAAATCAACCCCTTATAACAAAACAATAAACTATCACTCACACTATCACACACGCACGCACAAGCACAGGTTTAGACGGAGAAATTCGGAACGCTCGAGCTTTAAAGTGGACTTAGTATCAGGTCCTTTACAAGAATGCATTTCACAAATGCATTACACAAGCTGGCTCTGACAGCCGTTGAATAAAACTTTACATTATAAGATCGAAACACATTTCACAAATGCACGGATAATCAACCAATCGCAATCCAAAACACCAGCATTGGCGGTATAATCCGTATAAAATAAAATTTTCAGGCCCATGCAATATTGGAACGAAAAACCACTATACCGCCCAAAATAAAATCTGAACATTTTATCAAGTAACAGAAGCAACACACGCATAGAATCCAAATCGTACTCAAAGAATCACATTATATGTAAAGAAAAATGCACCTCACATAATTAATCGGAATTTTTTTTTTAAAAAAAAAAAACAAATTAAACCGAAGAACATCACCTCAATCCGTGCACAATTTTCTCCACGAAAACACCGATAAAGAACCCCCCAAATTCTGTGAAGAAACGTGAAGATTCCGAGAGTTGAATCAAGGTGCAAAACGACGTTGATCTCCGCCTGGTGTGCGTAGAACTGGAGCTGAATGGGGAGCGAGGAACCGTAACAAAGGTGGGAGCGGAACCCTAGGTCTCACAGAGAGAGAATTTGCTTTTGGTTTTTTCTGCGAAAGCTGTGTTCTCTGCGGTCTCTCACTCTCCTCCGGGGGGAGAAGAGGAAGAGGTGGGAAAGCTATCAAAACGAGAAGAGGGAAGATTTTGTGAATTTGTGCAACACTGTTCACGAACTACAGAACAATATTTTAGATATGTGGTTGATTTCGATTATTATATTCTTCAAGGGAACCGTCGTCGTTTTGCCTACCCAACGTCCATGACATTGACTTTTGTTTTTTAAGGCAAAATATAAGTAATTAATTTTGTCATGTGATTGTGACTCATGTCAATATTTTTTATTTTATTAAAAAATTTAGAATCGCTAAAAAAAAAAAACCAAGAGGGCCACACCCCTCTACCACCGTAGCCGTAGGAGGAGCAACCACTCCTAAGGCAGAGATGGCTCAAAGGGGCTCTTGTTAACAGGGGCAGAACTTGCATGAGTTTGGGGGCAAAATTACAAAATAAAAAAAATAAAAATTAGAAAGTAAAATTCTAATTTTAAAGGTATTTTAAAAAAAATTTGTGAAAAACGCACCATGTAGTTTCGCCACTGCTGTTGTAGCCACCCATCAACATACGGGTGGCAATGCAATAGTTTCATGGCAACATTGATTACATGGCATTAACCCTGAAAATGCCACGTAAGCAATTTTATACGATTTTAGACAAAATAAGAGAAATGAGGAAAAAAAAAAATTAAGGAAATAAAAGTTAAATTTTGGGTTAAATACATTTTTTCTCGCATGAACTACCACTCATCTATATGTTATCGCCATGAACGGACACATATCACACTCTAAAGAGTTTAATAGTTCAAAGTGTCCATTCAAGTTAGACTAGCTAATGCTTCTTTATCGCTAGCGTCGGGCAAAAGATCTATTTATGTCACGCCCTCTATGACCTTGTCTTATGTCCACAATGGACTTGATTTTGCTGCTAATATATTATACATTGCACATATTACCCTCGAGTTAAATTGTCAAGTCACTTCTTACTCTCATTGTTGTTTATTTCATAACCTAGTTATGAGGCGAATGATTTGCAGTGGTAACTTAAGCCTTAAGGGATGGCTTGTACTACTTGGACTCTCAACCCAGCACACAAGGCCGGCTCATACATGCTTATCATATTGTTTGGGCAAATGACTCTATAGCTAGAATTTGACAATGACATCAGCGATTGCGGCATTCTTACTTTTTAATTTTGCAACACATTTTTCATTATTTATTTATGCATAATAATGTTTTTAACTTTCAGCATGAAACTTGTGAAATTTCAAAAAATCATCGAATGTTTTTTTTTTCCTAGTATCAATAAAAGTGATGAGTATTTTATTCTTATTCATACTGATGTGTAGAACCCTTCCCGGGTGGTAAAAAAAAAAGTCAAAATTGAAGCTTAGAAAATATTTGTAGAATTCATATTTATTCTTTTTTCTTTTGTCTTTTTTTTTTTTTTTTTTTTTTTGTAGAAAATGTCTCAAAATGGGAAGTGGAAAGGGGAAATACAACTGTTGGGGATAAAATTCACTATGAGTCCCACTATTTCTCAACAACCCTCCATTATCTAAACTACCTTACATTATCTCTTTGCCATTTTCAAATGATCCCTCAATCATTTGAAGTGAGAAGATCGAGAAAGTAGTTACACAGATAAAATCCTATAAAAGGGAACTCAAGGCATTGGTAACGAGGATCGATCATTTTATTTCTCAATACATTGCTAGTTCCGACTACATTTTGACTTCATATACGACTACTAACTTAAGCATTGGAGGGTCCCCGGAGACCCCTTTGAAGCTCTTATTATTTTGTAGGAGCCCGAAGATTGATGATCACAGACACCTCGAAGAACACAAAGATCACACCTATCAGAGACGGTTAGACCAAAAAAATGCATCAACAGTTTGGCGCCATTTGTGGGAACGACTACGTTCTTGCAAAATAAAAATCAATTATGGTGGTAATCATGCGTTCGGGCGGTACATCAACCAGCCGGAATCAGATTTGCATAGATCTATAGTCATAGATCCCATATCCACTCTGTGGCAACCAACCGGAACCAGATCTGCACAGATCTATACTCACGGATCCCAGATCCACTCCGTGGCGATTTGCGTGTACACACACCAAATTGGTGTTTGCTTTCATCAGATCTGCAAGATCTGATCCATTTGGCCAACAGGTTGAGGAATTAAATGATTTCGAAACATGCACTGATGGAAGTCATTTCATTTCGAAGCATAATTTTCAAAGAAAATGAGGAGGAGAAGCTGCGTCCAAGCTTTAGGGGCAATTCGGTAAATTTATGTCTTATGTCAAGGAGGGACGTCCATTGCCACTTTTGCCCTCAACATGGGGTCCGACTCCTACTTTATGCTTTGCTTACATTAAACCAATGAGGATTTGCAACATTTCAAAAGGGCTGAAAATAAGGGACAATATCTACTATAACATCAGAAAAAGCAGTCAGAAAAAGAAGATATGGCCCAAAGATCCAACCTCTTATGTCCACGTAGAAAGATAAGTACAACTATGTACCATGTGATATTTCTAAAGATACTTTTTCTTAATTTGGGTGCGTTTCTCCAACTTGGTGAAAAAAGTTATTTCTGAATAACCCATGCAGTTATCACATCTACTTGCGACCCTAAAGCATGTGGATCCTCGTGTTCCCTCATGCATTCGGCGAACCCGCAATTCCTCAGCTTTCGCCAAAATCGGCTCGGGTCGCCTCTCAGGCTCGTCTACGATCTCTCCTCAAGGTTCATCAACAATCTCTAGGTCTTGAAAAATTACTAGATCTACGAAGAGCCCAGCCGAAGATGATTCGGCGTCATTTTCTGGTGCCTGTCGCTCGAAGACAGTGAAACCTCCGGCGAGCCTAGCAGACCTGCGCAACAAGCTCGTCCGATGAGCCCAACCTCACCTAGCCAGCGACGCCCTCGAGTATCGCCATACTCGGATCACCGAGTGTCGCCGGCAAACTCCCTCCAAATTCCCGGCAACGCCAAGGCCTCACCTTCAGTTTCGCCAATGGACCCATAAGTCCTGCCAATGATTTCGATGAACCTCCACTTTGCGCAGGCTTGCCAAGCTTTCCCCGATGGACCTACTGCTTCGACAATCTTGTCTCGGCAACCATGCCTCGTAGCCGAGCCTGACTCGGACAATGGGTCACTGACCTCCAGTCGATGAGCTTCATCTCGCCAGCGACCGCCAGTCTGCTACTCAAAGTTGCCGAGCCTTAACCAGACTGCATCTGCTCTCTCTAAAACCCAGGTTGCCATGACCAAGCACCACCATTGCCAAGCCTTCTTTGGCCCAGGCCCAACAAACCCACTAACAACCTCTCCTGCAGACTAGCGGCAAACCAGCATGCCTCGCGCAACGTGATTAGGATACGCCATTGTCGAGCATACCTCGTCGCTAAGAATCACCTTGGGTTCATCTGAACGAGTTTCGGCCCAGATTCGGCTCCATTAGACCAACCCCGATTCGGCTTCATCAAACCGACCCAGACTCGGGTCCATCTAAACGAGTCGCCTTGAGAGTCTCCAGACCTCACGTCCAAATGTCGGCAAACCAAACTCAGGTTCAGCAGACCCATACTCGATTTACCGAGACTGAGCCTTCCTATGGTTTAGCAGACCCATACTCGGGTTCACCAACCCTCTTCAGAGCCGAGCCATCCTTGGACCACTGAGATTGAGTATCACCATTCTCGGGTCACTGAGACCATGAGGCCATCCTCGAATCAACGAGACCGAGCTCTTGCCATCCTCGGATTGTTGAACCTGCCAAACATAACTGACGACGGTGTCGCTGGAACTTGCCAAATGTTTACAAAGACCTGTTGTCCCAACATCACTAATACAAAGTGTGAAACAAATAAATTGGCATCAGCGACAAATAGTGAAGGAGAAATTGAGTTGACGCCCATACAGGGTCGCTAGCTACATCGATATTCAATCCCGCTAGTGAGCTTAAGGGTTCACCGGCGAGTCTGCAGCACCGCTAGTAACCCCACGGCCTCCATCAGTGAACTCTGCAGCAGCCTTCTCGGCGAGCTCCGGACAAGCATCTCCGACCTAGCCTTGGCGAGCTCCCTCCAGAGACACTACTATTGCCCCAAAGAAATGGAGGTATGTATTTTATAGTTTACATGTATCTATCACCAAATACATGCAAAGGAATGGTAATCCCAAGAGTCAAAACTTCAAAGGAAAAAATTCCAAGAAAAATTTCCGAGAGTCAAAATTCCAAAGGGACAAAATCCAAGGAACAATCCCGAGAGTCACAACTTCAAAGGAAAAAGTCCGAGGAAAAATCCCAAGAATTTCAACTCTATAGGAACAATTCCAAGGAAAAAATTCTGAAAGCCAACTACTTTGAGAGCATCAACTCCTAAAGCGTCAAGGAACTAAAATGGCAACAAGTCTCTAGGTTTATTAATGCTCAAATCATTATGACTGCCTCTGTTAATCATGTTTTACCAAGTCACTTATATTGCTCTGATACATGCACTTGTTAGGTTTATTTCTCATTTTGTGCAGGAAAAAATTTCGAGGATAATTTTCTTAAGGAAGGGCCATCCCACAAAAGTCCAAGGAATGTAAAATTCCGAGAGCCCGGGGAATGTAAAATTCCGAGAGCCCGGGGAATGAAAAATTCCGAGAGCCCGAGGATAAAAAAGTTCGGGAGTTCGATAAAAAAATTCTGAGGAGTCCGAGGAAGAAAAATTATGAGGAGCAAAAATCCCGAGGGGAAAAATTTCGAGGAATCACTCAGCCTCCCGAGGGCCGAGGATCACTCCGCCTCCCGAGGGTCGAGCCTTACTCCGCCTCACCATGGCCGAACCTCACCCCACCAGATAAGTCCATGTGAACTTAATTTATTGAGGTGTGAAAATATGTGATTTTTTAGTCAACTATGAAAAAGCACGTTCACCTAAATAAATAAAAAATAAAATAAAAATAAAAATAAAAAAGCCTAGCTCTTTATGCTTAATTTGCTTTTTGCGAGCTTTGTTTAAAAACAAAAGCTCATTGCCCCCGCCAGGTAGCTTTCTATGGGATTCGTAAAAAGAAGATACATTTTGCATTTAAAACCAAAAATGATATTCATTTTTCAGTCAATTGTCATGAATGAGTACATGCATATATATATGGTCGTTAAATGCTCCAGTCCTTTACCAAAATCAAGGCACAATTTACAATTCTGAATACATAGGCTCATGGCTCTTGATAAAAATACAATAATACAAGAATATGTCGAAGATATGCTTTAATGGGTCAACACAAATGCATGCTTGATTAGAATAATGTTGTATTTTGGTCTTGGTGAAAGCCAATGGTAATTCAAAAATCATTGGGTATTGAATTTGTCTTTTTGTGAGAGGCATGCTTCTCTCATGAGAATGGCATTATCATCTCGATGGGTGACAATTCACACCATCATGAGAGGCCTACCATTTATGTTAAACAGATTCATAGTTTGTGCTACATATTGAATTAGTGCCCATTTATTTATTTCAGCTTTAATAGCATTCTACATCCTTAGCTCTATTCTCCTAGGATTATGATTGCTTGAGCTTGATAACAGTCAACTGTATTTCATACACCGTAAAAAGGCATGCTACTACTTGACTTTAGTGCACCAAGCTCAATGTTTCTTCTTTCAACTTTCATTGCAATAATCATGGTCGAGTCCTGCTCCGCCTCTCCAAGGCCGAGCATCGTTCCGCCTCAGCATGGTTGCGAGCATCGCTTCACCTCTCCATAGCCGAGCACATCGCTTCGCCTCTACATGGTCGAGTTTCACCCCGCCTCTACATGGCCGAGTCTCGCTCCCCCTGTACATGGCCGAGTCTCGCTCCGTCTTACCATGGCCGAGTCTCATCCCACCTCTACATGGCCGAGTCTCATTTCACCTCTACATGGCCGCATCTCGCTTCGCCTCTACATGATCGAGTCTTGCTCCACCTCTACATGGCCGAGTCTCGCTCTGCCTTACCATGGCTGAGTCCTGCTTCGCCTCACCACAAACGAGCATCGCTTCGCCTCAGCATGGCCACGAGCATCGATCCGCCATTCCATAGCCGAGCGCATCGCTCTGCCTCACCACAGCGAGCATCACTCTGCCTCAGCATGGCCACGAGCATCACTCCGCCTCTACATGGCCGAGTCTCACTCCACCTCTACATGGCCGAGTCTTGCTCCGCCTCACCATGGCAGAGCCTCGCTCCATCCCAGCATGGCCGAGCCTTGCTTCGCCTCACCACAGCGAGCTTCGCTCTGCCTCACCATGGCAAGCTTAGCTCCGCCTCTACATGGCCGAGCTTTGCTCCACCTCTACATGGCTGAGTCTCACTTTGCCTTTACACGGCCGAGTCTCGCTCCGCCTTACCATGACCAAGTCTTGCTCCGCCTTACCATGAGCGAGTCCTACTCTGCCTCTCTATGGCCAAGCATCGCTCCGCTTCCCCACGGCCGAGCAGCGCTCCGCCTCTCCATAGCCGAGCATCTCACTCCGCCCCAGCTTGATAGAGCCTCGCTCCGCATCACCACGGCGAGCTTCGCTCCACCTCTACATGGCCGAGTCTTGCTCCGCCTCTACACGGTCGAGACTCGCTCCACCTTACCATGGTCGAGTCCTGCTCCGCCTCACCATGGCCAAGCATCGCTCTGCCTCTCCACGGCGGAGACTTGCTCTGCCTTTGCATGGCCAAGTCTCGCTCGCCTTACCAAGTCTGAGTCCTGCTTCGCCTCACCACGGCCAAGCAACTCTCCGCCTCTCCACGGTCGAGCATCGCTCTGGCTCTCCATAGCCGAGCATATCCCTTCGCCTCACCACGGTGAGCATTGATCCTCCTCACCATGGCCGAACCTCGCTTCGCCGCACAAAGGCCAAGCTTTGCCGCGCCACGCTAAGTCCATGGTCACCTCGCCCTTGCTCACCATTGCCAGATCTCCCCGAAAGTTCAGATGATCTCGAGATTTCTTAGGAATCTAAACAAAAGGATCCCGAGAGTCACATATCCAGTAGTGGGGGGTATTTGATTTGAAGATAATCTCCAAAATTTTGAAGAAATGGCTTGGCGAGTGCAAAGGAAGCAGTCATCCCAGCCAGGGTTAGATCGAAAAGCTTTCGCGTAAAGACCTTCCGGCCCTAGTGCAACGATGAAGGCCTCAAGCTACACCTTGACTTGCTGCAAAACAAGTAGGACCAGCCCCAAGTAATCATGGTAGTATATTAGGAGAAAGCAGCTCGGTACTTCAATTAAAAGGTCAAGCACCAAAGTCACCATTGCCATCAAGGACCCAGCTGAGGGAAAGCTAGCTCCAAATTCAGAAGGACCGTACAGAGTCGTCAGATGCCGAGGAATTGGAGTGCACTATCCTAAGGAGTCCGAAGCGAAAGCACTCCTAAGGCCATAAAATGTCAAACACCTCAAACATTAGGTGGAATATCCAAGTATATATAGCTGAAGAGGCTCTAAAAAATCCTCCCCGGGAAATACAGCTGAAGAGGCCTTCTAGAGGATGTTTACGAGATACAGTAGAAGAGGCTCTCCAAACTGAGCCTAACTAAGAATTAAAAAGCCTCAACGCAGTATAATTCTAAGGCTAAACCCTCAGTGAAATGCAACCGAGGCAATCTCTCTAGAATAACTCGGTGAGACATACCCAAGGCACTTTCCTGAGGAAATGTTCAAAAAATACAATGTCAAAGCGCTTTTCGAACATAACCCGGTGCGAACATAAAGGCCTCCACGTCGGAATGTTCAAGGGTTAAACCCATCTCGAACATAAAAGCCCACACGCAGGAATGTTCAACGGTTAGACAAACTTGGGGAAAACCTAGAACAACAACCCCTGAAGAAGGATGTTCTTAGGTACTCTCCGAGGTCAAGCACTTTGCCAAAGCACTCTGCCAAAGCATTCAGTCAAGCAATCACAAAAATTAAACCCATAAGTTTCATTTTTAAGATTGTGAAAAGAAAAAGAAAACAAGTGAGACAATAAAGTCGAGCGAAAGATATTTTTCTTGTTAAACATGTTTTAAAGATTTTTTACAAATCTTTAGCCTCAGGAGGTCCAGCTTCGGGAGCTCCAGGGTTTCGGTCGCAAGTACACATAAGATTCCCGATGGGCGACTAGCAGGACAAGTTAGCCATGAGAATCGGGGGGTAACTGTTGGGGATAAAATTCACTATGGGTTCCACTATCTCTCAACAACCCTCAATTATCTCAACTACCTCACATTATCTCTCAACTATTTCAAATGATCCCTTAACCATCTATAGGGAGAAGATCGAGGAAGCAGTTATACAGATAAAACCCTATAAAAGGGAACTTAAGGCATCGGTAACGAGGATCAATCATTTTATTTCTGAATACATTGCTAGCTCTGGCTATTCCCCAGAGACCCCTTTGACGCTCTTATTATTTTGTAGGAGCCCGAAGATTGATGATCACAGACTCCTAGAAGAACGCGAAGATCATACCAATCGAAGACTGTTAGACCAAAAAAATGCATCAACAACAACAAAGAATAAAAGAAAAACTAGGGGTGAAATTTAAAACCTCATAACCGCAACCGGCTAACCGCTTTGAAAGTGGTTAGTAAAAACCGCTAACCGCTTAGGCAGTTGCGGTTAGCGGTTAGTAGGTTTTGGAAATCCGCTAACTGCTTTTTTTTTTTTTAAATAATAATAATAATAATAATAATAATAATAATAAATAACAATAAGGCTCCGTTTACTTCGACATAAAATGATTTTCAGAAAATATTTTTTGCATTTTACGGTGTTTACTACGACGTAAAATGGTGGTCAAACCGAAATCATTTTCGGTTTGACCAAAAAACCTTTACATTTCTAGGGAAAATGGTTTACACTTTTTAAATTCGTAAACCATTTTCCCTACTCAATCCAAAAAAAACCCGACGCTCTCTTGATTAGAAAAAAAACCAAACCCCCGCCCCTCCCCGACTCCTCACCTTCACGCACAGCTTCTCCTTCACCTTCACCTTCATGCACAGCTGTTGATTCTCCTTCACTTGCACAGCTCATCTCTCTCTTGGCCGAGCTTCACTCTTCAAGCCCGACGCAGGTACTCTGATCTTTCTCTTTCTTTGTTGAACCATATGTATGGAGTGATTCAAATCTACGAATTTCTCTTGGTAATTTTCGTTTGATTTTGGTTTCTTTCTCTGTTGGACAACTGGAAATCATGAAGCGATTTTGATTTTGGTTTCTTTCCCTATTAACGAATTAGATTTGCGATTTAGGTTTTGGGTCTAACGTGTGGATTTTGGAAAATGAGAACTTCTGTGATCTTTGTTATTATGGGCTGTTTTTGGTTGTTGATTCTTGGAAGTTCTGACTTTGAGATGAACCTCAACCGAATGGGTTTTTGTTTCCTTTTGATTTTCTGGTTTTGTGATGGTAGATTGGGGTGGATTTTCTGTGGCTCTTGGCTCTTTGCTTGGTGTTTTGCTATGTGAGGTCTTGGTTGGATTTTTGTTTTACTGTCATCAACATTCATGTAGTCTTGGTTGAAAAAGGGAGATTTAGTTTAGCAATAAAGCAAGATTACAGATGAATAAACGAGATTAATTGACCCTTTAACGTACAGATATATAGGTCAATACAAGATTACAGACTATATATATAGGTTCTCTGGGGTTGATTCTGGTTGCTGTGGAGTGGTTTTGAAAAGAAACCATTAGGCTCTGTGTTAGTCGTCCCATCTAAAGCTGTAATAAACTGCCTTCAATTCTTTGAGCTCCACTTTATCTTGTTTATCTTTTTCCTTATGTTATTAATTTGAACATTTTTTCAAACAAAAATTTTAAAAAACATCTAAAAAGCCAATTTTTTTGAAATTGGCTGTACAGGAAATTTTTAGATCCTCTGTTCTCTTTCCCCTCAAGGCCACTGCAAAATTGATACATTAGATAATGGTCAATCTCCCTAGTTTCTTCCATCGCTATGGTCGTTGCTTCCTTTTCTTTCATTTGATCATGTGATCAATTTGGGTCATCAAAAATGAACTAGAAAAAGTTCCTCTTACTCCTCCTAAAAGAGGAAATTCTATCATTATTGGTTTTGGTCCTCGGAGACAAATTGTTTGAAAAGAAGAAATTCCTACTTCAGTATCTTAATCTAGCAGCTCACTAGCTACTTCCTTTGAAGACCCTTTAACATACACCTGGTCCCCCAAAACCAAATCTCATTTATAGTTAATACATGAAAACGCATGGTTTTATAAACCAAATGGGATTGATGCTTTCCAGACTCAAGGACTTTAGGTATTGAATTAGAAACCCAATGATCCATCGGGCAAGAGGATCAGTTGCCGACATCACATGTACCTACAACATATACACACTAATTTCAATACCCAAAAGGTGAAGTAAAAGGCAAGTAGAGAGTCCCCCTATTTGTGTGCTCAAAAAACAGATGGAAAGAAAGCAAAACAGCACCCTACAAATTAACTCAACACTCAGGATGAATTGATGACTTATGAAATCATTCAGACCAACCAATTATACTTCCTCTGCAATGTTTTTCCTGATGATGACCATTCTCTGACAACATATGGAGTTTTTCTACAACAAATGCTTGGTCTTTTCATAGGAGAAATGATAATATTTGTGTTGGATTAGGGCCAATGTTAATTCAGTAATTCCTACTTGAGCGCGCTTTGGTCGGTCTTGGGAGTTTTCTAATGTAATCTTTTAGTTATGCTTTCCCATGTGTTTTGCCTTCTTGTAAGTTTTGTTATCCAAGAATTTATTGAATAAACTCAACAAGAACAAAGACAAGATGGCATTAAAGCCATCTTTGTCATTTTAGATATACAAGTTTATTTCACAGTATTGATTTGCTCTGTTTCAGGTTTTTTTTTTTTTTTTTTTTTTTTTTTTTTTTTTTTTTGTATTTGACAAAGCTTGTAGCATTTCATTCTCATTAATCAAAAACTTGTCACTTGGACAGAGCAGTTTACTCTGTTTTAGTTAAATAGTAAGTTGATGAAAAATATTAAAATATTAATATGATTTATTGATTTATTGGAATCCTGTACAAGTTTTGAGGATGAATTGGAAACAATGCATATATGATTTATTGCTTATTGCTTATTTTTATGTTGTTTGTAGATGGATGAAACAATTCTTTCGACAGTTACGACCACTGTTGCATCTGTTCTTGCTGTTGGGCTTGTAATCTTAAAAGATATTAGATCTAGGAGAGTATTACGAAGGGAACCTCATGTTAATCGATAGTATGAAAGAGGGATTTATATGGATAGTATTCTTTATGGAAGCAGACAAGATTGTATAGACCAAATAAGAATGAGTCATGTATCTTTCTTTGAATTATGTAAAATTCTTGTTGAGAACAACCTTATATGTGAGACCATTCACATGTCTATTAAGGAACAAGTGTTGATATTTTTACACATTATTGGGCATAATGTGAGGTTTCGAGTGGTTGGTGGAAGGTTCTATCGATCGATTAGGTCTATTCATCGATATTTTAAGGTTGTACTTGGAGGAGTCTTGACGCTATATAAACATTTAATTAAACAACCTGATAACTCTACTCCGCTGGAAATAAGGAATAGCCGAAGGTTTTACCCATACTTTAAGGTAAGTTTTAAAATTTGATTTTTTTTTTAAAAAAAAAAAATTCAAGTAATTTGTCAAATTAACGTAACTTGTATTGGTCTTCATTAGGATTGTGTTGGAGCAATAGATGGAACTCATATTCGGGCATCTATTCCAGTTGAAATCCAAGGAAGGTTTTGTGGTCGAAAAGATCGAACAACACAAAATGTGTTAGCTGGCATTACTTTTGATATAAAATTCACATATGTGTTAGCTGGTTAGGAAGGAAGTGCACATGATTCTCGTGTTTTAAACGATGCACTCACTAGGCCAGGGGGATTCAAAATTCTAGAAGGTAAGTATTATCTTGGTGATGCTGGTTATGGAAATCGAAATGGAATTCTCTCCCCCTATCGTGGTGTTCGGTACCATTTGAAAGAGTTTAGTGATTATCCACCTGAAAATGAAAAAGAATTATTCAATCTTCGTCATTCGTCCTTAAGAACCACCATTCAACGAGGATTTGGAATTTTGAAGAGGCGTTTCCGTGTGTTGGATGCAGAACCATTTTGGTCGTTCGAAGCACAAGTGGAAGTAGTTTTAGCATGTTGTGTCATTCACAATCACATTATGGGTGTTGATCCTAATGACTCAATTATGAAAGAAGCTGTTTGTGATGTTGAATCTCAAAATCAAAGAGGTAGAGTCTACCAAACAAGAAGGGAAGTTCAAGAGGAAAATAGAGAATGGACAATCAAAAGGGATGTAATATGTCATGCGATGTGGGATGATTACAAAAATAGGAAAAATGTGTAGATTTCTTTTTTTCTCGTATGGTTGATGTTGTAATGTTCATTTCTTGAACTAGTCATGTTTAAAGACAACTGCATTTTTTTTTTTTTTTTAATGATTTGATTGTATGATATACATTTGATATTTAATCCAGCTTATGATATGAGCTTATTTCTATATTGCATTATGTTTTTATCTTTTATGAGATATTGTATATTGTTATCTTGCATTACCATTCATATGTTTGTGATTGTAGCAATGGGCAAAGGTAAGGAGAAGAACGTTGCAAGCAAGCAATTTAGGTGGTCAAAACCTATGCACACTTTGTTACTTGAAATTCTTGCTGATGAGGTTGCTAAAGGAAATAAGCCTTCAAACACATTCAAACCTGCGTCATTCGCACTAGTTGTCAAGTCAATTAGCGAGAAATTTGGAGTTGAATGTGTACCTGACCATGTTGACAACTGCCTCCGAACCATCAAGAGCATGTGGAATATCATCGGCACCCTCCGTAAAAAGAGTGGCTTTGGATGGGATGAAAATTTGAGGATGATAACTTGTGACAAGAAGGTGTATGATGAGGAAGTGGTGGTATGAGACTTATTTTATTTATTGTAGCAATTATATTAGTCTTGAAGTTTTATTGAAATTCTATTTTTTTTCTTTCTTTTATTTATTACAGCAATTATATAGTTTTGAAGTTTTATTGAAATTCTATTCTTTTTTTTAACAGGCGAATCCTAAGCATGAGCAATATTTAAATAAAAAAATTGAAATGTACGATGAGATGGCCATAGTTGTTGGTAAGGATATGGTGACTGGGAGTTTTGCAAAGTCTTTTACTGATGTAGTGTAGCATGATAACATTCTTGATTCGGATTTGGATTTAGATTTTGATGATGTGTCATCAAAAGGAAAATATGT
The DNA here is from genome assembly GCF_965113065.1 of Corylus avellana. Taxonomy (NCBI): domain Eukaryota; kingdom Viridiplantae; phylum Streptophyta; class Magnoliopsida; order Fagales; family Betulaceae; genus Corylus; species Corylus avellana. Next base: position 37,455,078 of record NC_142491.1, read on the forward strand.
TGCTTCCTCCGATCCAGATTCAACCAAAAGGTCACATAGGAAAAGAAGTCGTGATGATAGTGAAGATGGATATAATTTGATATCTGAAAAAGTTGGGAGAAGTTGCATTAGCGCTTCAAGCTCTTAATAAGGGAGTCGAAGCAGATCATCTGTATCAGGAAGTGATGAAGGTGGAAGGGTATGATGAGTTTATGCTTGCAACTGCATTCGACCATTCGAATGGAGATGAGAAGCTTGCAAGAGGATTTCTGGTAAAGAATGCTAAACTTAGAAAGTTTTGGTTGGACAACTTCTTCAAAAACCATGGAAATTAGAATTTGTGTATTATCGATATGTAGTAAGATACTAGTGAACTTGGATGGTAGTTCTTTGGCCAAAATATTGTAATATTTGTGGTTGAATTTTAGAATTCATGGTTTTTTTGTTTTTTTTTTTAAGCAAGATGAAAGTAACGTACTTGCCCTTTCATATATATCAATCTTCCTAGATGTGGAATATTCGTAATATTGATGTATAGACATTTAGATACAGTACTTTCAAAATACTTTTTTTTTTTTTTTTTTTTTTTGAAAAAATAGAAAATCCAAAAATATTCTCAGATAGGTTGATTGTTTTTGTCGAATTTTAACAATCAAACATAAATTATTTTATATTTTGAATAAAAATTATATTTTATAGGTTAGTATAAAATATTTTTTAAAAAATTAAAAAATTGATTTTCAGTACAGTTGAATAGCTAATATAAAAATTAATAGGTTTTTATATTAATAGTTTTTTTAAAAAAATTTTAAAAATTAAAAAAATTAAAAATTGTTTTTGAATTTTTTTTTAAAAAAATTGATTTTTCGTGCACGAGGTAAACACCGTAAAATGTTTTCGGTGGAAAATATTTTCAGGAAAAATGACTTCCCTGAAAATATTTTCCGACGGAAACCATTTTACGTCGAAGTAAACGGAGCCTAAGTCGTTGTAGTATAATGGTAATTATGCCCCTCTTTCATCCAGATTCCCGGTTTCAATTCCCCCCAACTTCGATTTTTGTTTAGGTTTTATATTTTTATTATATATATAATATAGAAGTGCACTTCTTTTTCTTGTTCTATTTCTTTGTTGTTTACATGTTGTTGCTTGGATTAGGACTTAATATTATCTTTTAGTGATTAACTGCATGAAGCTTTGTTTTGATGGGGTCTTTGTTGGCAGATCAGTGAGCATTGGATCAGCAGAGACCTATAAGTGACTGAAGAAAGTAGCAGTTCATTATTATGGCAAAGGGATATATGTTTGAGTGTTCATAGAATAAAATTAAGATTGCTAGTAGATTATTTATAAGGTTTTTGGAAATTTTATTTATATTTGAAATGCATTCATAGTAAACTAATGTAAATTTGTGGAGTATTTTAGATTTTATTATTATTATTAATTACTATTGGGCTCCTTCAATATGGACTAATTTGATGCTAAAATGGCCATGAAAAGACAAAAAGATGGTAAAAAATGTTTAAAGTGAGCCCAAAAAAGCCTAATTCTCAAAACCGGTCCAAAACTAGCCCATAAAAAAGCCCAATAAAAAGGCCCAAAAAAGCGGTTAGCCAGATGCGGTTAACCGCTTTCCGGTTAGCGAAGGCGGTTAGTAAAATTTACTAACACCGCTAATCGCTAACCGCAACCGCTATTTCACCCCTAAAAAAAAAAGAATAGTGCAACCCAAAGCAATCACAAGAGTGTATAAAAAACCTTTAACTATTGAGAATAAGTCAAAAGAATGACCTAATCCATTTGAAAGGTCCCCATAAAAGACGATTTGAGAAGGGACATGAATCTCAAAAGGCTTCTTATCCATATGTGTACCATAGACAGCACATCCAAAAGACACAAGAAGATATATAAACCTCAAAAGGCCCATCAAACCTATATATGCATTCAGTTGTCTATTAATCGTGTCCCCAATAAGTAGTTCAATCAGCTGGGACCATACCTGATGAAACGGAGGTCTCTAGTTCGAATCCTCCTTTCCCCTCTTGTGCGGGCATGTCAAAAAAAAAAAAAAAACAAAATTATCTATTCATCATCTGAACACTCTTGCGACGAGGAAAAAAAAAGAAAAGCAAATCACCCCCCAAAAACATATGTTTTGATTGAACCCGTGACATTGCAATCTAGCCATTGGCCCAACATTGTTCAACATCATATGAGAATTGATGGGCGCCATTCTGATTAGTGTCGACCTCACTAATGGGCCGGAGCGACTTCGTTCGACTCCTCCACCAGGTTTTTTTTACATATAACTTTTTAGACCATTAAATAAAAGACTGAAAATAAGGAAAAACATAGACAAATACAAGACCGTAAAAAGTAAAAAGAATTTATTCAGTCTGTTTTTTATTATATAGTTTTATGTAGTTTTTTAAGATATACATGATGGTTGTTGAAATCATATTCGAAAACAACATATAACAGAATAAAATCCTTACATACTATAAGAGTATGACATTTCTAATATAATATTGGCAAAATTATAAAAATCCAATATTGATATTACAAGGCCCACAAACAAAACAATTTAATCCATACGTTGTTTGCTAATTACGTAAAGATGTGAAAGATATGAAATCTATACAATTTTAATTTCCCTACTAAAAAAATCATCAGGTTATTGGACTTGTTATTGGGCCTTGTAAATTCTATATGATAACAGTGGTCTGGGCTGTTCTGTTGGCCCAATTCCCAACAACTATAGTTGTCCAATAAAACAAGGAATCCTCGGATCGTGTAAATACCAAAAAAAGATATGCCATGTTGAGCTGTATATTGTTGTCCGTGTTTATCAAACTTTTTTCTCGAAATTGGTTCTCTAGTGACACATTATTTAAAAATTAATTTTTAAGAAGAAAATTTAATAAATATAACATTTTTCAAATAGAAAATCAACCTGACAGTAGCAAATCAAAACATTATTGGATCCCAATGATAGAGTTGTCAAAAGGGTTAAATACCTTATTGCCCTTAAGGTTTAAACTCTTTATTTATTTATTTTTTTGGGTAAAGTTCACATACCCCCCTCAAACTACCACCCAATTGACAATGTCTCCCCCAAACCTTCAATTGTGACAATGTCCCCTCCAAACTACCAAAACATTGTCAATGTCCCCCCCAAGACTAGCAATAAGACAAAAATGCCCATATAGATTTCTCAATAAGACAAAAATACCCCTATAAATTCAAAAAAAAAAGATTTTTTTTAAAAACAAAAAAAATTAATTTAAAAAAAATATTTTTTAAAAAAAAAACAAATTTTTTAAACAAAAATTTTTAATTTTTTTTTAAAACGAAAATTTTTATTTAAAAAAAAAAACTATTTTTTCTATTTAGTTTTAAAAAACAAAAAAAAATTCGTTTTATTAAACAAAAATTTTATTTTTTTTAAACGTAAATTTTTATTTAAATAAAATTATAAAACAAAAATAAAAATAAATAAATAAACGAAAATTTTCAATTTTTATATAAAAAATAAAAAAAAAATCTAAATTTTTTTTAATTTTTTTCTTATAAAATTGATTTTTAAAAATAAAAAAATAAAAAAAATTGGCCAACGTTTAGATTTTTTTTGTTTTTTTTGTTCGTTTTAGGTTTTTTCTAGAAGTTTTAGTTTTAGTTTTTTTTTTTTAATTTTACTAAGGGTAATTTCGTTATTGGGGGAACATTGACAATTTTTGGTAGTTTGGGGGGGATATTGTCACAATTGAAAGTTTGGGGGGGACATTGTCAATTGAGTGGTAGTTTGAGGGGGTTATGTGGACTTTCCCCTATTTTTTTTCTTAGGGTTTCATTTTTATTACAGGAGGTACATGTAATTTTTATAAAGATGAAAATGGTACATCCGTTAAAATTTCGTCCAAAATTTAACAGAATGACATGTCAGCACCAATAAAAATTTAACGGAATGTCATATAATTAATTTTTTTAAAAAAATATATTTTTTTAAAATTAAAAATATTAGAAAATTATATTTTTTTTAAAAAAAATATATGGCCACCCCCTTGGCCATTTGGGGGGTGGCCAGCCACCCCCACAACCGGATGAGCCACTCCCACCCTCCCCCCAAATGGCTGTAGCCACCCCAATTTTTTTAAAAAAAATATAATTTTTTAATCTTTTTTAAAAAATATTTTTTTTCAAAAAATTAATTATATGACAGGTGTTGATTTTTGATTGGTATTGACGTGGCGTTTCGTTAAATTTTGGACCAAATTTTAACGGAGGTAACATCTCCGTCTTTATGAAAATTAGAGGTACTTCTTGTGATAAAAATAAAATCCCAAGAGAGAAAAAATAAAAAGTTTAAACCCCACTGAACAATAAGGTACAGGGCCGGCTAGACCATCCCACTAGGTGAGTGAGGCGCTAGCCTAGGGCCCCCAAATTAATAAGGCTCCAAAAAAAAAAATTTGCCCAAAATTTTTTTTTTTAATATTTTTTGTTTTTTTTTTTTATTAGGACTAATTTTTTTTTTTTTTTTTTCATAAAAACTTAAGAACTCTAATCATGATAAATAAGTAATTTAAAAAATGCTTCAATTTAATAAGGCCCCAATATAATAAGCTCATGGTAAAATAAGACCAATTAACTCAGAAAAACAAATATCCTTATACTTAAAAATAGCCTACTTACTTATGCATTCAAAATTATTTGAGATTAAAAGATCATTTTAACAATACCTAACCACCCACTTTCTTTCTCTCTTTTCTTCTCCACTGCCGACAGCCTCCCCTCTTATCTTATTTTTTCTCTTTCCTTAGTTTTCACTCAAAACAAAACGTGATGGAGAGAGATGAAGCAAGAGAGAGAGAGAGAGAGGCTAGGTGAGAGAGAAACATGTGTATCAATGAGGTAAGGATTCATAAAAATAAAAATAAATAAATAAAGATTTTTTTTTTTTTTTTGTAATGTTAATTTCTATGCTTGATTTTTCTGGTGGATTTTGTATTGATTTTTGACAAATTTTTTGGTGGGTTTTGTTTGAAACAGAGGTATATCAAATAATCAAGTGAAAAAGTTACTGCCACAATATGGATATATATATATATTTTGATAATTTTGTATGGGTTCTTAATAATATTTTTGGTTGGTTTTTTTTCTTGGTTAGTATGCTTTTGTGTGTTTCAGTTTTGGAATATATGCTTAGCAAAGATTTGGTGCGGTTCTTGGATTGATTCATAAAAAAAATTAATTTTTTTATTGTTGTGTTTATTTTTATAAGGATTAATAAAAATGAGAATTCTAAATATAATAATAATATTAAAATAAATATTATTTAATTAATATATAAATATTAAAAAAAAAAAAAAAGCCTAATTTAAAAGTTTTGCTTAAGGTCCCAAAAACCATTGAGCCGGCCTGATAAGTATTTAACCCTTGTCAAAAACAACAAATATTCAATTAATCAGTAAATAGAATTTAACTCAAGCATCGGAGTTATCTTTTGCCCACACACAGTAAAGCTCTTATTTGCTTACACTCGAAAACTGTACTAACAAAAGCCATCGAAATTCCAGAAGACTAAGAACACTTTCTGACACACCCGTTCATAATCACGCAACCAAACGTGAACATATGAATGCTGAAGCCATAATCGACACTATCATCATGCAAGATCCACGCGAGGGGGGCTTAATTAGCAAACCAAATTAGTTTAATTAGCCCAGGCAATCCACGTGGCGTGAGAGATTATATATATTTCCGATCAAATGGACCATCAACACATCATTCAATCCTCCAATACGCATAAAAATAACAAAACTTGTCGGATTTAAGCAAGTCGGTTATCATGGCTTGCTGCCCAAAACATGCACCAAAGGCTGCTCGCTTTTGTACCGCAAAGCCACGTATCCACAGATCCGTACCAGTCTAAACCCTAGACTATTTCCCATAAGAAAAGAGATTTTTTTTTTAATTTTTTTTTTTAAATAAGGATTATGATCAGGGCCGTACAGCTCAACCCACCAACGAACAACCGATGAAAGTGGGAAACATTGATTCAGTGCTGCTTTCAGCGTGGGGGGTAAAGGAGGGTCCCGCTTCAAAGTTTTGCATATACTATGATGATGCCTCGAGATTCTATTTTTGCCGTTGAAGACTTCTGTACGTATGATCGAGTTCGTGGGAGAACTTTCTAAATTATTGTTAATGTGTCGGTAACTCGAAATACTGATGTCACAGTTTTAATATTAAAATTATGTGATAATTATAAGTAAAAATACTACATTCTACAATGTTGATATACCAATTGTTTATTGTTAGAATAAAAAAATTCAAAAAGCTTCCTAAAACTGTCATGTAAGTTCTATGAAAATAGTTATAATATGGACCACGGGCATGCTTTGCGCTCATGTAAAGACGCATGGCATGGAAATGGTATATTGGTTAATCTCTAGGTGATGACTTAAGCTAAGGGTGAAAAGATGGTTACGATCAGTTATTTAATAATTGCCGATTCTGATAACCGCTTTTTAAAAGAAAAAAAAAAAAGAGAATAGTGTAATACCATATTACTTCTAGAGTTATATATATATATATATATACATATATATGGGTGGTTAACGGTTAGAAGTTAGCTATTTTTTTAAATCTTAAAACTGTTAATTGCATCACCTTAAGTGATTAACGATTTTTTCTAACTGCCTTAAAAAATAGTTAGCTGACAGTTAATAACTATTTGATATGAACAATGTGCATTAAAATTTCAAGAGTCATCCAATTCGTGGAGAACTTTTCAGATTATATATATATATATATATATATATCGAGTCTTGTAGTCTGTAGGAGAAAGTGCTAGTGTTCAAAAACCGTTTGTAATGTATTTGTTCACGTTGGCGCTTACGTAAAGAGGCCTAGCATGGAATGGCTTTTTCGTTAGTTTATGCCATTAATTAGTTTCATGAGGACAATTAGCGTCAAGATGATGATCAGGACAGCGACCAAGAGACCGTTGACTAAAATAGTGAATTATGTGTAAAGTTTATCATGAACTCTTTCTATTAAGTTCATCACGTGTTTAAAATATATATAAAAAAGCTATCTATATGATGCAGGAGAAAGAACATTACTGTACGTGGATTTATTATTTATGCATATATGTTTTAGTTTTCTTTTTTTAATAAGATTGTGTTTTTCTTTTTCAAATTAGGATTTGTTTTCGTTTTTTAATTATAATTTCTTTTTCTTTTTCCTGTTAAATTAAGAGTATTTTTTTAATGGAATGTTTTAGATGATGGGTGGATCAACTTCAAATCAATATTTGGCATCTACGTACAGACAAAAATCATACTTTTGCTCGAAATTCTCGAATACGTAGCACTAACTTTGTTCCCTCAACCTTTGTTCCCCTCAATCAATAACACTACGTAGTTCGCAAATCGTAATATTCTTGTTCCTGATAACAAGTCAACAATTTTCCATATTCTTGCAATTATTCACTCATGACTCATACGCATTAATCTCTCATACTATATATATATATATATATATATATATATATATACCTGGTCCTTTGGTTCTAAATTAAGGGGCGGAACTGGACAATTAAGAGTGGAGGACAAAATATAAAAATTTAGTTTTGGGGGGGACATTTCATAAAAATCCATAAATTTTAGGAATAAAATTTTAAATTTTAAAGATAATTTTAAAATTTTGGGGGGACATTTGTCCCCCAAGGACCTATCTAGGTCCGCCCCTAGTTCTAATGGATACCGCTTTCTTCCAGTTACTTTTTTTTAGGGTAAAGTCTACATACTCCTCAAACTACCACTCAATTAACAATGTTTCTAAAAAACTTTTAATTGTGACAAAGTCTCTCCAAACTATCAAAACATTGTCATTATCCCCCCCAATGACAAAACTACCATTAGTAAAATAAAAACAAAAAATACTAAAACATTAGGAAAAACCTTACCAAAAAAAAAAAAAAAATCATTTTTATAAGAAAAAAATTATTATTATTTTTTATAAAAATTGAAGATTTTCATTTTTTTAATAGTTTGAGAGGGAACATTAATTATTACAATTAAAAGTTTAACGGGAACATAATCAATTTGATCGTAATGTGAGAGAATATATATAAGGATTATGTGATTTTTTTTTTATTAATATGGGGGTGGCAATGATATGACAACGGCCACTAGAAGATGTAATGCGTAGTCTCTTTTTGATATGGGGCAATTTTTTTCTTTTTGGGATGCTGATAACAATATGGCAACCATTGACTACGTAATTAATGCTCATAGTCGTTTGGAAACTTCATAAAATCAATGGTCGTTTGCCCCACGTGTTTGTGATTGGAAGGACGTCAGTGGCAAGGATGTGACAGATCATTGAGGAGGTGCACCATTGCTAATGGACATCGTGGAGTAATATGTCTCATGCATGATATCCTCCTTTGAATATAGGGGGCCGGGGGAAGATGCTTGGAAGTCAAGAAAAATGCATTCCAAAATTATACTTTTATTTCATTATCATCCTATTTTACTGTTGTATCCGTATTAACAAACATTTAAATTTGTTTTTGTTTTAAAAAAAAAATTAATAACTGACTGACACTACGGTCTGCCACATTAATAGGGTAAGACACTAGTGAAATAAAAGTGTAATTTGTAGTACTACATATTCTTTGTTGTTTGATGAATACTTTTTTTTTTTTTTTAACATAATCAAAGTCAAATAAAAGTATGGTATATAATATTATAGTAAGAAAAATGTTTATACGTCTATTTTTCGTCTGTCTCTCTTGTTACATACTATATTTTTATTCTACTAAACTGATGTGACAGTGTCAATCAATATTTGAATCAAATCTTATTTTTTTTTTTAAATGGTAACTTCATTTTAGACTTTTGAACTATCACTCGATTTGAGAAACTCTCACAAACTTCAAAATTTCTCAATTTGAACCACTGAACTTTCAATTGTAATCAATTTGAACTCCTCCGTCAATTTTTAAACGTAAAAAAGTGAGACAATGATGTTTATACTCCTGACTTTTTTTATAAAATTTTAAATTTATCTTTAATTTCAAATTAAAAAAAAAAAGTATTATAACAAAAAAAAAAAAAAAATCACAAGGTGACCCACGGTTGGGCCACCTTGTGACCTATTTTTTTTTTTTTTTCAATTTTTTCTTTTTTAATAAAAAGAAAATTGAAGGGTATTTTTATATTTTTAAGGGTTTTAAAGACAAAAATTGACGGAGAGTTGAAATTAATTGCAATTAAAAGTTTAGGGGTCGAAATTGAGAAGTTTTGAAGTTTGAAAGAATTCTCAAATCGAATAATAATTCAGAAATATAAAGTAAAGTTACCCTAAAAAAAATCAAAGATTAATGAACGCTCCATAAAAATCAATCCAATAAAATGAGAGATGAGATAGTAATATGCACATTTGCATTTAACATTACTATTGCCTTTTTGGTGGGTATATAATATTGCTTTTGCGATTGGCCAACAACATTGTGAAAATTTGAATAGAGATATCAAACTGTAGGCCACCAGAGAGACGAGATATTTGTCCCCCCCATAATCCAAGAGAGAATTGAGAGAGAGAGAAGCCTTTAGACTTTCATCTCCCCTCTACTTGCGTTACAAGTGGACGAAAGAAATTAGTGGAAGAAGACAAAACAAATTAGAATCTTACCACATGCTTCGTCGTCCCGACAAAAGCGTAAATATTGAAATACAATTGGGTATATATACTTGGAGGGAAAGGAAAGTAAAAGGAAATTTAAATTAATTAAGTAGTCAACATTTTGTCCCAGGCAAACAAATTCAAATTCTACTTTTCATTTGGGTACGTACGTAGGTAGAGTAATTCGACGAAATACTGTGGAAATTCCAAGTTTTTGACTTGCTAAACAAAAAGGGAAAGAAATGAAAAGCCAAAACGTTACCACAAATGTACGTACTAGCTTTGTGGCTCTTTAGACGACACAATCATCACGCTGGCCCTGGGCCACCCTTTCCTTTCCTTTCCTTTTCCCCCTCTCTCCCCGCCTCCATTTAGTCATTTACTTCCAAAATCCAACTATCCCATACCCTGCGTACTACAGTCCTAGATTATCACCGCCGTTGCTTCCGTCATCATAACGCTCACCGCCCTCAATCAACGGTCGATTCTCTTCCAACCTCACGCTTCTTCCGTGTCTTATATAATTATCTTCTGCGGCCTCTCACATCCCACATCACTCGCTCCTTCTGTCTCTCTCACTGTCTGACCTGTAAATTTTCTCTCTCTCTCTCTAATTTTAATGCTCCGATATTTTCTCTTCCTAGATTTGTCGAATCAGCGTTATTGCTCGAACGGAGGAGTTGATCGGTTTTCTTCAATTCTCGAATCTAAAGATTAGATCGTTTCATTTATTTGTTCGTAGTACGAAAAACTGAACTGCTATAGTTCCGAGCTTTATTTCTTTTTTGGAAATGAAATCACTCTCTGTTTGGTTAATGAGAAAACGAAGGAAAGGAGAAGAAAATTTCTACGCGTTTTTTGTGTGAATGTGTTCTCTTTGCTTTTCAATATTCTGACCACCTTTTGTTTCATTTGGTAGAGCTTGCTTGGAATGCCAGCTGAGAGATCCGAACGCCAAGCCTTTCGAATTGGAAAATTGACTCTGAACAGAAAATATTGTTCTTCTTCTTCTTCTTCGTATTTATCATTGTGAATTGGATTGGCTTCTACGACTACTTCTACTACTACTACTGCGTACTGCTGCTATGGCAGTGGACGGTTTCTTAGGGAAATTGGGGATGCTGACGACCTCCGATCACGCCTCAGTGGTCTCCATGAACCTCTTCGTCGCGCTTCTCTGCGCTTGCATCCTCATCGGCCACTTGTTGGAGGAAAATCGCTGGATAAACGAGTCCATTACTGCTCTTGCTATTGTAAGTATATATGTGTTTATATGTATATATGCGCACGCGTATGTATGCATCGATGTGTGTTTATATGTATGTGTTAGTGTGTCTGTGAGTGAATTTGAATTTGAATTTGATGGCAGGGTTTGAGTACCGGAATTGTTATACTGCTCACTACCGGAGGAAAAAGCTCGCATTTGCTAGTGTTTAGCGAAGATCTTTTCTTTATTTATCTTCTTCCGCCGATCATTTTCAATGCCGGGTGAGTTTTGGCAATTTTGGTCTTATTTTCTGTTTTCTATGAGAATATTGGTTACCTTGGATTCAAATCTTTGCTGTTAGTATTGTAGGTTTGTTTTCTTAGTTGTCTGGTGTTTTATTAATGTGACTTTGTGGTCTCTTATTGGAAAAAGTACATTTACCCCTCTAATGATCAAATAATTTGCAATGTCACTTGAACTTTCCATTGTTGCAATGTTCTTTAAACTATCATTTGGGTTGCAATTTTCCTTTTTGCGCAAAAAAGACGGAAAAAATGAAAAAAAAAAAAAAAAAAAAAATCCTGAATTTGTCCCTTTTTCTGAAATTGTCTTTATTTTTTCTAAATATTTTATTTTTATCACAGATATTTTTGTCATTTTTTGCAAAAAAAAAAAAAAGGAGAATGCAACCCAATAATAATTTGGGAGACATTGCAACAATACAATTGAAAGTACGGAAAAATTGCAAATTGCTTGATTGTTAGAGGGGTACGTACACAAGGTACTTTTTCTTTTTTATTTGTGTTAAATTTAATTAACAGCCAGGATTTGCAATTCGATTCATGTGATTCTAGGAACTAAGAATAATGAAGGGCTTTTGTAGATTTTGGTTGCCAATCGTACAACGTGAACAATATAGGCGGCCTCATCCAAGAACATTAACACATTTCTCTTTCAGATGAATCTATTTCATACTTTAATTTGCCACTGAAAATGATCGAGCCTTGGGGTGGATAAATTTTATGGATTTTGGCTGCTTCTACTGTCAATAATATTCTTCATCTGCAATTTTTGATAAGAACGAATTAGTGGAAGCAGGAAACGTTCTTGACTCTCACGTGAAAAGCATCAAGGAAAAATGAAAACAGATCGAGAAGAAAATCTTGTGACTGATTTTTTTCTTCTTTTTCCTCACCAGGTTCCAGGTGAAGAAGAAACAATTTTTTCGCAACTTCATGACAATAATGCTGTTTGGTGCAGTTGGTACTCTGATATCCTTTGCCATCATATCATTTGGTACACTCAGTAACATGATATCCTTAATTAAACTTCATCACTTGCATTTCCCATGTTATAATTATGAAGAATGTGTATACAATTGGGTAGATGAGTGCAGAATTCTTATTGTGTTTATATTGTATATTCATGATTTTTTTTTTTTGGCGTAGGTGCTATACACTTTTTCCAGAAAATGGATATCGGTCCCCTCAAGATAGGAGATTTTCTTGGTATAGTCATTGTAACTCTGTGTATACGAACTATTCTTCATTCTGTTTTCTCTCAGCATACCTTGCCTTCCTATGTACTTATAACCCATTCAATTGATTGCAGCAATTGGAGCGATATTTTCTGCAACAGATTCTGTTTGCACCTTGCAGGTAAAAATGGCAATGAAGCTGTGGTACTATAACAACTTACGAAAGAGAAGCTTCAGAAACAATTAATCCATTCTGTTTGTGCAGGTGCTCAATCAGGACGAGACACCTTTGCTATACAGCCTGGTTTTCGGGGAAGGCGTAGTAAATGATGCCACATCAGTGGTGCTTTTCAATGCAATCCAGAGCTTTGACCTGTCTCACTTCAACTCAAGCATTGCTTGGCAGTTTATTGGAAACTTTTTGTATTTATTTGTCACAAGCACCATGCTGGGAGTTTTAGTAAGTCTCTCTAGCTCTCTGGTCACATGCGCTCTCTTGTGATTGAATATAATTTAATGACTTTTTGTTGATCTCTTGCAGGCTGGACTGCTTAGTGCATACATGATTAAAAAGCTCTATTTTGGCAGGTTTGTTTTTTCATGTTGTGGAAATACCTGATTGTTCTTTAATTGGGACCTGGAAGTGTAGAAAGACAAAGTTACCAGGCCACAGCAGTGCAGCTGCAAGTGAATTACAATCACTTGTTTGCTCTTCATCTGCAGCTGATCTGCTGTTTTGTGTAATGAGAGTGTGCTATTATCTTTTTGAATAGACCTCAAGCTATTATTTGCCAAGTTAAAATGACAGGGAATATTCATTAGTGTTTTAAGGTTGTTCTTTCATATGTTTATTGCTTTTCTTTTTCAAATAACAAAACAGGCACTCTACAGATCGTGAGGTTGCTCTTATGATACTCATGGCTTACCTTTCATATATGCTAGCTGAAGTAAGTTTTTCCTCCACTTATGGGGCACCTATTGTTGCATTTTATTTGTCCTTGCATTAAGAAGGAATCTGACAGTTTAACCACGATCAATATTTTATTTATCTCGCAGCTATTTTATTTAAGTGCAATTCTCACCGTATTCTTTTGTGGAATTGTTATGTCTCACTACACATGGCATAACGTGACTGAAAGTTCAAGAGTGACTACGAAGTATGTTTAATCTACCTAAAAAATGTTATTATTAGCAAGTGGCTATACATTCTTGTTCATTTTGTTTTCATTTAGGAAAATCCCAGCTTAGCTATAGTACTGTCACTGAGTTTCAGTTCTCTTTATTTGCAGGCATGCTTTTGCAACGTTGTCATTTGTTGCTGAGATCTTTATATTCCTTTATGTTGGCATGGATGCCTTGGATATTGAGAAGTGGAGAGTTGTAAGCGATAGGTAAAAGGTTAATACATATGAAGGAGATTAGCTCCTATGAAACACCTACCTTGGTTGTAGACTATTAGTGGAATGTCAGTGTGACCTTTCGGTAAATGTAAAAGTAACTTTGCTTTGTTTTTGTTTATCTTTTTTTCCCTCAGCCCTGGAAAATCTGTTGGGGTGAGTTCAATTCTGCTGGGACTGATTTTGGTTGGAAGAGCCGCCTTTGTTTTCCCCTTATCCTTCTTATCCAACTTGACAAAGAATTCTCCATCTGAGAGAGTCACTTTCAAGCAACAAGTATGATCCTTCTCGCAATCTTGCTTTTTATGGTCTTAATGCTTTCAGAGAAATTGATGTATTGCTTTTTTGTTTTGCAGGTAACAATTTGGTGGGCTGGTCTTATGCGTGGTGCTGTTTCTATGGCACTCGCTTATAATCGGGTAAAATATCAAACAGTTTCCTTTTCTATGCATGGCTGTAGCTTTGGAATGATGACGATGAGCTCTTTATTTTATGCATGCAGTTTACTAGGTTAGGCCATACTCACTTGCATGGGAATGCAATCATGATCACGAGTACTATCACAGTTGTTCTTTTCAGCACAGTTGTGTTTGGATTGATTACAAAACCACTCGTGAGGATCTTGCTTCCTCAATCAAAACAAGTCACCAGCATGACTTCCTCCGAACCATCTTCTCCAAAATCCTTCACTGTGCCACTTCTAAGCAATGCACATGATCCGGAGGCCGACAAGGGCACCCAACACGTGCACCGCCCAACCAGTTTGCGGATGCTTCTGAGCACCCCTTCTCACACTGTCCACCATTATTGGCGGAGATTTGATGATGCCTTCATGCGACCGGTTTTTGGCGGCCGGGGTTTTGTACCCTTTGTTCCTGGCTCCCCAACTGAACAAGTTCTTCAATGGCCTTCTTCCAACTGAAAGATATGAAAAAGTACTAATTTCTGAAACAGATAGGTAGGGCATGAAATTCAGCAACAACAAAAAAAAAAGGAAGGTACGTAGGGCGTTGAATGGGCTTTTTCTGTGTGCGAGTTGTTAATATTGGAGAGATTTCATACGTGGCGGCAACAGCATTTTCATTCAGCTTGGGCTGCTTGTGATTTGATTTTCGTGTGGCGATTAAAAATTTTCGTGTCTTTATAGGTTGTCACTTGTCAATGTGCATGTGTCCTTGCTTGGCAAAAGCAAAAAAAAAAAAAAAAAAGAAGAGAGAGAGGCTGTGTCCTTGACATGCAGTATATAGCTTTGCGAGTTTTTTTCTGATTGTTTTACATGAAAATATTTACTGATTGTATACCAAAGTGAAAATTTTGATATCCAATTTTTTTGTTTTTTTTTTTTCATGGCATATTGTGCCTGATCGTCATATGTGGCTATGTAACGTAATTCTGCTATAAAGAAATGAAGTGAATATTTGTTTTTTATTTTGTTTTTGTTTTTGAAGAAATAGAGTGAATATGAAACATGTTATAATATTAATTAAATGATTAAATTTATTATTTATTATCAGCTTAAGCTTGTGATGGTTTAACATGATATCGAAGTAATTTTTTTTTTTAAAAAAAAAAAATTATTGAAGTCATAAGTTCGAATTCTAACTCTACAATTTACTTATTCATTTCAGTTAAATATTTTACATATTAGGACATGAAGAGTTTGAGCTCCAAAATTTCAAAAATTTCTCCGTACGCATTCATTATATAAAAAATAATAATAATAGAGAAAATGCAATCTACACCAATAAAAACACAACCCTGAAATCACTTTGTGACACATAAACCACTTGTACGACTAAAGGTTTTTTTTTTTTAATTTTTCAAATCATAATGAGAGCTATTTCTTCCATAAAAAGAGAGGGAAAATTTAACTTAATTCACTTGAATTGTTGCCATTTTTGTAATTACCCTCTAAAACTCAAAAAACTCTCAATTTATTATATTAACCTTTCAATTTTACCAATTTTATGTTAAATCCTATTAAAATTTTCAAAATACTCATATTTTTTAATATATATATATATATAATTCAATTTAAAAAAAAAAAAATCAAAGATTCAAGCATAGGTACTTTTACAAATTCCATTAAATCCTAACCAACGCCTATATTATTACAATTTTTTTTTCCTAAAAAAAGGAATGATATTTTGAAAATTTGATACGGAAAATCCCAACGGATGGGTTAAATTGAAAGATAAATATACTAAATTAAGAATTCTTGAAGTTTAGGAGGGTAATTGCAAATGTGATTGAAGATAAGGGGAGGGTAATTGCAGAAAAACCGGCAAATTCATGAAAATTCAGACCAATTCGGGTTAACAGTGACAAAAATTTCTAACATTAAATTCACAAACATCCAACATAGACCAATATTCAGCATGGCTTATATCAAAACCCTCATTATGCCATTACATAAGCTTCTCATTTTACTAAGCATCAACAAAATGCTGATATTTCTCTTATTTAAAGAGACCAGTTCTCTTTACATGCACAACTCGAAGAGGTTAAAACATGTGGTGTTAGACAAAATTAATAAACATACAATCAGATCCTCTTGTTCTATCACCTGCGCGTTCTAGAATGTCCAGCAACAGGGCCACAGAAGTCCTCTCTCTTATGGGTGGATAAGGTATCCCACTGCCACACTGATAAGAGCAACCATGCAGACATACAGTAAAGGGAAGCCCATCTGAATTCTTCTCACATTGTTCTTACTCAACACCTCCTGCAGAGCCGAAAAGCCGGTACAATCAAAATTCAGAAACAACCAGCTATGAACCAGAATAAATGTTTTAATTTACTATTACAAAGTGTTCCCTTTATGTATCCCAAGCATTAGAAATTAACGGTTAGCACGGACATGAAAAGCAGCAAGATTCAAACGGTGGTAGTCACAAGGATAAGAACGCTTAATTAAAATGCAAGAAAAAAGAGAGACATCAATTAGCTAATATTGGCAAGCTTGGAGAACAAATACACCACAGAAACCAAGAGTAGTTTTCAACATAGAAGTGCATAATTTATATTCTCATAATTACTCATATGCAACTGAATATAAATAATTTCATACTACATCCTGGGGCAAGTTAGGGTATTTAGTAATTCTATATCAAAGATTTAATGCAGGCAAGTCATATTTGAAAGTCAAACTTAAAACTGGATGGGAATAAGAAAATTGGTTTTGTAAAAATTAAAAACATGGGGTTGGGATGCATAAACTTCCACATATTACATAACATAGTGCCAAACTAATTAGTTTATTTATATTTTTCAATAGTTGTGCCACACTTTTTATTTTTCAAGACACGACCAAATGGCTCTGGTGAACATCACAATACTAATTACCCATTGATGAGATTAGTATGAAAAAGAAAATTGCACTTAAGACAAAAATTAATTACATATTCAAGAAGAGGAATTTTCTTTGAAACCACAACTAGTTTGAAACTCTCAGAGTTAATAATAACTATAGCATTAAATAATGTTTTTCAAAAGATTAAAAGCTCCAAGTAACCATTCCAAAAATAGACAAGGCTCAAATTATTCAGTGAAACTGCAGTTTTGACATGGGGCGTGCTCTGTGATTGTAAAAAACCAGAGTCTTTCCACAGTATCACGAATCAATTATCCTTTTTTTCCCATTATGTATCACTCAATGAAAAAGTTGTAACTGGAACCTAGGACCATTGCTATTTGTGTCATTTAGCTCATCTTCTTGTCTCAAACCATTTTTCCTGGGCTCAAAAAAGGTGCTGATGGTAGAGAAGTTGATATAAGCTTATGGCCAAAGTGATTAATTTTGAAAAACAAGATGATAGAAACGGATCAGGGAAACTGAATTACTCACCAATTCATGCGTAAGTCTATCCTTCTCTACATTGGTCATGCTCCTCTCTTCTGTCAGCTTTGTTATTGTAGATTCAGCCTGCAAATAATTCCACAAATCTTCATTACTACCTTCATCTTGACACTTAACAGGATAAAATGCAGAAATGTGGATTTTAAAAAACAATACTATGTAGTAGGAACTTCCTGCCATATAAAATTGAGGAACTCAATTTGGAATTGGGCCATATAATGCAGGGTCATCTTTCTACCATAAAATTAGGTGCATATTGGCTTATGATAGGCCATTCCCACCCTTCAAGGACTTGGCTTACCATGAAATACCTCCTGTTAGAGTATAACAGGCCACAATTATCAAAGTTGACAACAATATATGGTGTTAGCTATATTTCTTGGACAAGTAGATATCAAACAGATATACATTGGATAGCGAAACCTTTATTTAATTAAGCAATAAATATAGCTTTATCAATATTTTCCCCCATAATTTTCCTCTCAAAGAGCAAATGCAACCTATCGAACCTCAGATAATTTCCCAAACCGTCCTTAGAAAGAGTCAAGCCAGAATTTCTACCCCCAAAAACACATGACAAGAAGACAAATAAAACACAGTTCAAGGTTTGAGTTAAATCTACAATGAGAAAAATTGACCTCTCTAAGTTTCGAATCCATCATAGTTAGCTTTGATTTCAAATCCTCAAAATCCTTGGATATATTCAAATCAACATCATTCTTCACTGGTTTCAATCCCTCCACGTCGACGGCAGGTCTTGAGTCCATATGCTTGCCTTCTCTTAACTCATCCACTTCCTCAGCAGTTTCAATCCCCTTGACATCCTCAGCAAGCTGGCACTACAAAATGAATAACGGTTTGTGAAAATCATCATCACAACACAATTATTTAATTTTTTCCATTATAAGCAAGTGGTTACATCAAATACTCTGTCCTTACAAAATGACATTTTTCTAAAAACACAGACACAACAAACAGTTGGCTGATAACCACAGCAAAATGCTGACATGGATATGAACCATATCACACAGTACAAAACCAAGGTATTCATGAACCATGTCCTGCAACTTGATTACAAGCAATTTTTGACATACACACACACACAGAGCTGAGTCAATAATATGGCTTTAACTGATAACATAACAATATGTATTACCCTCTGAGGTGGAGGTATGTTTTCAACTCCACTCAGTACTCTATCTTTTTGCACCGTAGTTTCACAAGACGGATCTTTTTTTTGATAAGTAGTATCACAAGATGGATCTTTTTTTTGATAAGTAGTTTCACAAGATGGATCTTGCTTTGATACTCCATTAATTGGTAGAAGTACTGGGGAAGGAGGTGGACTAATCAGGATCACCCTTAGCTTCATCTCTTCAATATAGTTGCCACTATCTTTAGCAAACTGTCAAAATAAAAAATTGGTTAACTAAATTAAGAAGAACCTAATTAAATGGCAACCATAATTCTCACCATGTCAGAAGTAATGTCCTCCTCAGTTGTCCCATAAGGGACGACTGTGCTTTGAATCAGGAACTTGTCTTTGCACTGCATATCAGGTGGAGCTACACGCTGAGCTTGCATAGTAACTACATCAACCAAAGAGTGAAGAGTGAAAGATCCACTATAGTTGATAGAAGATGTTTGGGGCAGGACACAAAGGCACTGATCATTCACTGGTAACAAGTTTTTCAGAAGCTTAATCCCAATTTTACTTTCAAGTTGCTGTTCAGTATACCTTAGGTTGGGTTGTCTGCTTCGTCGATAAAGTCAAGACTTCTTTAACATGCTCAAAACAATGTTTCTAGGTATCACTATCTTGTTTTCAATAGAGCAAAGCAGGTTTCAGTTATGTTCTACAGAATATAGCTCATACAATTCACACTTGTGTAGATTAAAAGTAATTGGATGTATTATATGAGCAATATATATGTATGTATAAATATTAATTGGAGAACTTAAGCCAAATACATATAAACAGAAAAAACCAATCAGAAGGGGCAATGTCAAAATACATAAGGTTATTATAAATGCAATGGCAATAAGTCAGAACAAGGATATGATGGGCATATACCAGTGAAATCACATGTCGCTTTTGGCTTAATAACGCCTGTGTTTGGTCGCACGCAATACTTCTTTGGAGATGTAGTTTTTACCTGCCAACATAGCTATCCATCAAAACTTCCATCTAACCGAAGTTTCCTCACTTGGATTTGTTTTTTCACAAGTAAATAATAGCAAATTAAAAACTGAGGGAAGTTTTTTTTGGTAAGATATTTTTATTATAAAGAGTTAATTTTCCTTTTTTTTAAAAAAAAATGGGAAAGAAAGACAGAAGTTCGAGGGAAAAAAACTGCATGATCCACATGACTAATCTTATCACCTTAAAAGCAATATACTGATTGGAGTTATTGCCAAGTTGAATCGAGCATGAACTCTGTTTCTTCACCTCAACTAGAGAGACAGAGAGAGCCTTGTCAGTATCACAAACTTTCAGATAAATGCATGCCAGCCCAGGGAAAAAGAAGAAGATTAAGTTGAGCTAAGTACTGCTTTGCAAACCAAGCGACAGGTTGAGCTAATCAATAGTAGGAATATGTAGATCATATACTAACATATGAAAAGTATTTCTTTTTCCATAACAAGAGCAACATGACTGGGTGAGAACGAAAAAAAAAATACACACGTATCAAGTTCATTTGAAATTTCACAGAAGAATCCCAACTCCACAGGCTAATGTGAGCCTATGTTCAGAGATTCACACTGTATTTGAGACAAATTCTCTACAGCCATTAAAGGAGTAACGAGTTTTATGCAAACAGAATATCAGTTTCATTCTCTGTTCCTGCACTGGCTAAATTAGGAAATCTAAGCGATCAAACTAAATGTATTAAGAAATTACATGGATGCCATGGAAGTTGATACCTTAAAATCTATAACCTTCATATCCGGATCACAAGATTATATATGTCCAAGATATTAGAACCCAACAAAAAAAAAATGTAGATTTCTTGTCAAATACTTACAAGTAAATTTAAGCACATGTGGTTGAATCTCCAAAAGCTCCGTAGCCATGACTCTATAAATCACCAAAAATCAACACAAGTACATCAATAAACAACATTGCTAAAATCCTTAATCTTTAAATGGTGTTGAATATATCACTAAACTCAGAAAAAAAAGAAAGAAGGGTACTAGCCTGGTCATTCTGAACTTCTATATTATAAAACAAACAAAGAATATAGTATATAGTTTTTCAAAGAAAGGTATATCCCAATTAATTATTGCCAGTTTGGGCATCCCAAAAAGTAACTGAAAAAACGTGGCATTTCATTAAAACACACAAATCTAACATAGTTATGATGGTTGCACTACTTCCCACTGTGGACTCATGATTGCCCTTTGGATGCAAAGAAGTCAAACAATACCATTTCAAAAAAAAAAAAAAAAAAAAAAGAAAAAAAAGGCCATTCAATATGCAAAGAGAAACTCATCAAAAATTCACCAAACCCATATATACAAAAACCCTAACTTTGGCGTCTCACTTCACACTCCATAATCATAAATAAAAGTCTCTGAAAACCCAAACGCATCGAACGAGCACAAAACACTCAAATACAGAGAACAACTTAGCTGTACAGAGAGACAAACTCACTTAATTTGGGAAAAATGTGGATCAGAGCGCGCTCACAGCGAGACGAAGCCAACGAGACGCGATGCTCCTTTAGCTTTGAATTTGAAAACCGAAATTGAACAGTGAGAGAAAGCGATGTGTATGGTTGGTGATCTGAAAGACTATATCGTAAGGAAAAGCAGAGATAGAGAGAGAGAGAGAGAGAGAGAGAGAGAGAGAGAAGTGAAAGCAAAGAAAGAGGTAGTGAGGTGGGGGGATCGGGGCGTTGGTTGCGTAGTGGGATCAGTCTTTTCTGAGCGGTTGCACCCGCAGCGTTCCGTTACTTATTAATCTCATTCTCAGAATCTCTGTTCAAACCCCAACGGCTTCTTATTAGCCGGCTTTTAGCCACTAAATTTAAAATATATATGAACAAATCCATATATATATATATATATATATATATATATATATATATATAAAGAATTTTGATCCTTAAGTTTCGTGGTAATCTAAGAAATCTTTGAATAATTATTATATTTTAAAAAAAAATTATTTGAGATGATTGGTATTATATGATGGTGTGAAAGGTTTTTTAAGAACGTTTGAATGGGTGTTTTTTATTGTGACGTGAGATAAAGGTAAAAGGAATTTTAATTTTTTTTTGTATGAAAAGTTGTTATAAATGTTTTAACTTTTTATATATCTATAAAAAAAAAAAAAAAAAAAAAAAGGTTAGACACATCACATGGTTTTATCTTTTTCTTAGAACTTTCATAAGCTATAATTATTTTATCTTATATATTATATATAATTGATCCTTGATAACATAAGATGGACCATAATATTTCCAAATTGTAAGTTTCATTCCTGCAATTTCTTAATCTAAAATTGAATCATTTGTTGCAATCATGTTTCACGAGCTGTAAACCATACATACTTTCACATGATTGAATATTTACCAAACAATTTTAAAAAAATACCTTCATTTTTTTCCACATACGAATTAACGATTGAATTTGAGTTTACATGTAACACCTTGGTTTCATATCGGAAATATTGGAAAGATGATGAACAGTTCACATAGAGTGAGCAGTTTATGAAGACACTCATGAGTACTAAGTTTCATATAAAACTGATCTTTATAAG